>NC_049171.1:3677884-3881037 GCF_009769625.2 Cygnus olor
TGAAGCAGGGCACAACTGCCTGCCCAAGGGTACTTATGTCCTCTGGTTATTTGTATATCTGAGTTTGGTTTGCAAATGATTTCCCCACTATCTTCCTTTCCATCTCCTGTCTGACACAAAACATGTTCATCAGTCCCCACCCCTCCAGAGCACCCTCCCCAGAAAGGAAGGTGAGTGCAGAGCACCTTAAAGTCCAACAATATTCTGGTGCTGATTGGCCTTTGGTTAAACCCAGTGCTGTCAGAATCACGGGGTGACAAGGAGAACGGATGGGGTTTGTACTCACCCCAGATCACATATGAAAAATATTGGAGCGTGGCACAGAAACTTCACCAATAATGCCCCAGATGCACAGGGCTGACAGTGTGCCCTCCTCTTCTGTGCAAGGAATCCCTCTGGACTCATTTACTGTGTCCCTAGGACACCCATTCTGTGTCAGTGTGGATACCCTGCCCCAAATCCCAAGCTACCTGTGGGATTTCCCTCCACACCATGCTCCATAATGTATGTGGAAAGAACAACACCTCACCCCACAAGCCAGGGTCCCTGTAGGACAGATGATTCCCCTGGAGGAGAAGAGCTGGGTGCTCTCATCCCCCACTGCTTTTGCGGACCTTGTCTTGTGTCTCAGTTGTGTCCTTACTAACCAGAGGGTGGTGGGACAAGGGGGTGACCTTGGTGCCCCCCATCCTATCTCTGTACACCTGCACCATGCTCCCTGGGTCACCTGCTGAGATGTGCATGCTTCCAGCAGTGGAACTAAGTCGAGGAAATGAGAAAGGTATCAGAGAAGCAAAGCAGAAGGAACTTAATGTCCCAAAGTCCTTCTAGTAGGATTTGTTTTTCTCCAGTGAAAGCAGAACTGCAACATTTTTCAAACCCAAACCAAAGCCTCAGGATGACTTTCCAACAGGTGACCCACCAGGCTGCTGGACCTGCTCTCCTGTTTGGTGTCGTGGCCTGTAAACAGCTCAGCAGGGCTCTCAGAGCCACTACTATTGATTGATTCAGTATTGCTTTAATCCTCCTGCCTTAGAAAAGTCACGTAACTCTAATAAGTAACTAATAAGTTGGCAGTGTTTGTGGCTGGTGTGTTGTGTGATGAGGGACATAACTAAGCAGGCAAAACCAGGCAACCACCATGCACAAGTGTAAACTTGTACAAACAATTGGTTGTGGTCCAAAAGAGAAAAAAAATAAAAAATAAAAAATAAAAAAAAGGAAATACTTCATCACACCATCTCCCAATCTTAGGGGAAAAGCAAAAAACACCTTCCAAAGGTGGGCCTGCGAGCTAAAATTCATGGCTGTATTGGTTATCTGATTGCCTGAGTCAGTGGGGAGGAGGTTCCTGGCTCACAGAACTGCCTGGTTTCCACAGACCATCAAGTATGTGTCAGCAAAGAGTTTTCTCAGCCTGCATGGAGCTTTGGAAGATGCTGCTTTTGGTTTGGGTCTGGATAAAGGTTTGTGTGCTCAAATCTGTCTGGCTTTCCTATCTGTGCCAGCTGGATTTCAGTGTGCAGATCTTGCTCTGCCCATGTCCATCAGCCACCACAAAGGCAGGGAAATGGTGGAGTGACTCAAGATTAATTGCTTTCAGTCCTGTAAAATGATGTGATGCTGATAAGCAAGACCAGGCAAATCAGGAGGACGGTAAAGAGAGGGAGCTCTGCAAGCCACTGTTTCCTTCCATTGACTCCTCCATGGCACGATGCCTGGTGAGAGGCAGAGAGCCAGCGACAGCAGCTTCAGTGCCTCAGACATACTCATTGACACACTTTCCTCAAAAACCTCAGTTTCTTGTGAAATGAAAGAATATAGGCTCCTCCTGCCCACTTCTGAAGCAGATGAGCCATCTGCAGCTATACTTTTTGCTCTTGCTTGTTCTTCCAAGACTCCTCCAGGAAGAGCTGCTGACATTTAAAGCTCCTAATATAACTCATATCAACTGGTGCAGGCAGAACATAAGCTTGTTCTGACGTCTACTACATAATACTTATATATTTGTGGCTTTTTTCCTCTCTTGAGGGATTTTTTTCCCCTCTGTGTAGTTGTATTAATTGCTCTCCTTCTTGTCTAGCCAAAATTACAAAGGGCAGCCTACCGTCAAAGCCCAACTGCTTAAAAAAATGATAAATAATTTCTAAATCTTTCTTCCCCATTACTAATCCATGCTAGATTAAAAAATTTGTGGCTTTGGGAAAGGTTCCACTCTTTCCAGCTGTAAGACACACACATCTGCCTGATTCATGGCACACTCTCAGGGAATATGTATGTAAAACACATCTTGAGCTGCCAGCAATAGACTTGGAAGAAAACACCCTTAGGGGTATTAAAAGAGTGCAAAGAATTCATTGAAGAAAACAATTAAATCAGAAAATCAATTAAACTGATTTAATTTAAATTGATTAAACCCTTGCACCAGCTGGAAGCTTTCTCTGGGCACCAATGCAAGAAGGGTGTTTGTAGGGTGGACACATGGGACACCATGTTTTTAGGAGGACACCATGGGTCTCTAGATACTAATGAGAGGCCGATTTGGGCTGAGAAAGGCCATAAATTTCCCATTTATTATTACGTATAAGGGCGTATTACCTGTGGGACATTTCTTGGAGAGCATATATACGCATATGGCTTGTGTCCAGCTCACCGGACTGATTAAGCTTTGGAGACTGGCATCTGTATGCACCCATGAGACTTAAAATTTATCTTGATTTACATCTTCCTTGCTTACTTGTCTGTTTATGTCTTCAGAGAGCTTTGGCAGGAAAGAAATACCAGTCATATTAACATTTGGGACCAATACACAAGCACAATCAAGTGGCATTTTTCTGGCAGAGAAGCAGGCGTTTTCATGTATAGGCATAAAGCATACATAGTGAAAAAAAAAAGGAAAAAAAAAACTTATAAGAACAAAGAACTTTGTATTAATTTCCACATTTGTAAGCAGTGCATACATAGGTTTCTTTTCAGTACTTCCTTGTAAGAAATATTGCTGTGACTGAGTTTCAGAAGCATTCACAGGGCATGAATTTCAAGAGTGTTTGCTCAAACATTTCTGCAAAAATAAATAAATCTTTATTAATTGACAATAAACCAGAAATACTTGAGCTCTCAGGTAATCAGGAAGGGCGTACCACATGAACAGTATGGAACAGATTTGGAATATTCCCACCAGTTGAAGCAACCCATGAAACACATCTATATTAGGTAGAGAAAGGACAGCATTCAACAAAATCACAGTTCCCTTCTACCAAGCCTGTATGTGTGGTATTTCTGTGTCTGTTTAGACAAACTTACACCGTTTCCTTGTTACACAGATTATACATTTCTATTAAACCCTGTGCAGAGAGGTTTAGGCCCCTAAATCAAACTACAGTGCCAAAAAAATGTAGTTATTGCAATAGCAACGCTAGTATGAGGCAGTCACAGAAAAGTCACTGTACCTCTTTCTTTAGTAGAAGGAAAAGATGTCATTGTCACAAATGGTCGTCTTATTCCTGATGCAGAGTTATGCAAAGAGGCTTTGCTTTGGAGCAAAGATAGGATGATCCCATACCATTTTCTGAAAAATAGCTCTCTAAAAAAGGCCAATTAAATTGAGACTGCATCTGCTGGCACAGTTCTGCACAAATGATTCTAATTACTGAGAACTTGTGAGCTTTTTGCTCTGCAGACATCGGTTGCATCCTGAGAGGTGCTAAGCTCCCCAGAAACCCTCTTGCCTGACAAAGGGATGGAGAAGAGCTGAGCACATTCAGTATTTCCCAAGAATTGTCTAACCACATCCAAGGAATGAGACCAAAGAGTGCATTTTGGAGGAAGACGCCAACCAAAGGCTTCCAACCACAACAGAGCTGGGTCTTCCCACCACAGCCTGATCCAGAGACAGCGCCTAGCCCAGGATCCCTGGAGCTACTGAGCAGCAAGGTCTCATCCTGGGTGCTGTGACATGCACCAGCAGCCTCAGGAAACCTCAGCGTGCTGGGGGCTTTGCAGGCAGAACGACGGCAGCCGCCTTCCAGAAGGCTGCGAAGTTCAAGCAGGCAGGGAGCCCAAGTGCTGCACTGCAAGCTGCATGGCAGGACAGAAGAGGGAGGGAGGTCGAGTCTAGATTACGAGGGGATGTGGTTTCCAAGGGCGTAACGGCTATGCTTCTGTGGATTTCTCTGCGTGGGTGTAAGGCAGAGACATTCTGCCTCTTTCTGAGCATTTATGTGACTGTTACACTCCTTGTTTAATATTTATTGCCTTCGTTATATAGATTTTAAAAACATATTGGCTGTAAGTAATTATATACTTCATATGTTGAGAAAGCCAGACAGCTTCTCTACAACACCAGGAAGAAAGCTTGTTTGTTTTCTTGTCCATGCATTTCTGTGGTTTTCTGCAGTTCTGTGAAGTCTTTATTGCACTTCTTTGCAGCACTTCCATCCTTTGCGAGGGCAAAGTCCAAGCTGCCCTTGCAGACATTTGATTTTCGGAGGTACGCAGTGGCCCCCTTCTTCTTGACAAGTATGGAGGTTTGATGTAGCGTCTGGAATGAAAAGGATTTAAGTCAAAACAGAAAAGAATTGCATCGCTATCTGAACCACTGGCACATTCATACATGGAAATTATCATGAAGTTCTGGTTCCTATGTCTTCAAATGTAAAGACACAAAGGACTATGGGGCTAATCAGAGCACTTCTGTAAGAAGAGAAATTTGTGGTCTACCAACTAAGAAAAGAAATAACTGAAGGAGGAATATTGTAAACTTATGAAGGAGATGGCTGCAGAATGACTATTTTTTCCATTTGCAGTACAGAATAAAATCACAAGGGAAGAGGTTTTAAAACATACAGAATAAATTTGTAACTTAAGAGAAAAAATCCAGTAAGGACTTTTAAAACACAAGGATGCCTAGATTTAAAAGTCCTGAGCTGCAAATTCATGAAAGCCAGGAGAATGTATGGGAAAGTGTAATTACACCCTTGTGGTGCTCATTATACTCATTTTGCAGCCACACAAACTAACTGTAGAGGAGCATCCACTTCTGGCCATGGTCAGATACAGCATGCTGGATGAACTTTAGGTCAGACCAGCACAGCTGGATATAAAGCATGTATAGACATAATGATATTCATTGACTACCGAGGAGCTCCAAAATAAGCAAGTCCAGAAGGGATTAGACAAATTTATGAGGAAGAGGTCAGCTGGGGCCTGTTAAACCCAGCAGTGTGGATGCAGTCAGCAGGCCCCCAGCTAATCTCCTCTCCAAATGCTGCCTGCCTGGGCAGGGTTTCCATACGTACCTATGCAGCAGGTTTTCTGACGTTCAGAGCAAGTTCCGAATGCAGCAAATGGCGGTGGGCAGGCTTTTGGTTGGAAGCAGAAACCGTGGTAGCGAACACAACGTAAGGTATCTTTGGGCAAGCCGAGACCTACAGGAAGAACAGCATTCCCAGTTATGCTGCAGGATCAGTCCATTTCCCATGGTCTTCCTCCTCCTGAAACCCCTTGAACCCCTAATAGGGGTCTGATACAAATACCCCAAAAAAACAGGACAGATTCTCCGAAAGTTCTGAGAAGCCTCATGGACCTCACAAGACTCCAAGGAAGGCCTTTGTACAACCAGAGAAAAAGATAGCTGTTGTTTCTGATCATATCCTGACCTTGATCATATCCTATCCTTTTAGTGGGCAGGGACAGCTCAGCCTTTGGATACCCCTTAGTTCTGGGACTGCAGTGCTGCAGGTTGGTCATGGAAGGGACAGCAAGGTGCTTGTATGCCCTGAGATGTACCTATACCTTACACAAAACCAAGTGTTGGGATCTGGTCCAGTTACAAGGGACAGCAGATTTGCCCAGTTCCTTCCTGTTTTGAAAGCTTTACCCCAAGAACGGGGAATTTCCTTAAATACGAAGAAGTTAGGCTAAAAGCAGTCAGTAAATGAATTGGGGCAACAGAAGGGCTGAGGAAGGGGAGCCAGCATATTCACAGAGCCAACACAAACTTCTCTGGTGTAGTTCTACCTGAGAAATACAAGGGAATGCCTCTGCCCCTTTCCTACAGTACTTGAAAGAGAGGACTTGTGACCCTGGGTTATGAAGAGGCAGATCATTTCCATGGTGCCTTCTTCCAGCAGTGCCACCAAAGGCCATAAAGAAACTTCAATGAGTTTTGAGAAGCCAGCAACCCTGTTGTGGTTTAAGCAGGGCCTTCCGTCAGAAAGTTCTGGTTTGATATCTGGTCACTTTGGCTTCATCTTCCACTTGAGTTCCAGGACTAATAGGGAACGTCCCTAAAAGGAGTAGCAACAAGACTCTGACCTTGTAAATGCAGACCCCACAAGGTTCTTCCCCTTACCTGGAGCAGCCTGGAAGAGGAAGAGGAGAACAACCACTAGGCAGGAGAAGAGCTTCATGGTAGGAGGTCCCAGCATAAGGAGACAGGACCACAGCACAGAAATGTGGAGCAGGGGAGGAAGGAGCACTCCTGCTTTATAGGGCTGTGGGAACAGAGCTGGCTGTCCGGGGACCTTGGCAGTGGTGAGTGTGGAAGGCGGGCCACAGAGCCATGAGTACAGCTTGACCGCTGCACGCTGCTAAACCTGAACAATGGCAGAGGGGCACAAAAGCAAGCCGAGAGGTAGCTACACCTCCTTACCAAGCCACTGGGAAGGCTGCTTCTCAATATCGACCTGCCCAGAGAGCTTCATTACTTGTTAACCTCAAACATCAAGGTGGCTGGGAATGGACTGCCTGGAGAAAGCCTGTCATCATTTTGGTGGGAGAGGAGGCACCCAGGAATGACAGGAGATTAATTATGATATTGGCTATAGCAGAGGGCTCAAGGTGCTGCTGCAGTGCTTGCAGTCTCCGTTCATCAATAACTAATTTTGTATGGAATTAGCCTACCCTGGAATTAAAATTTGAACCAACTAAATAACTAATTTTCTTTCTGAAAATATTAGTTGGCTTGACAATCTGGACTCAATTCCCTTGCCCGTATGCACAGGCCTAACTCCTTTGGGCTGCTCTAGGGTTTCCAAGACTTCTCATGGGAATACCACCTAAGATACAGAACCTCTGTGACAGTCTACATATGACTATGGGGCAACTGGATGCCATTCATACCACCTAAGATTTGTGTGGCCAAATGCCCGACAGATTCAGACACTGAGATGTAAACACCTACATATAGTTGAGTAAGCACTATTTAATATTCTCGTAGGCTCCTAACTCATTCAGGACATCTTGGACCCTTTCCTTGAAACGACAGGAGTGGTTGACTTGCACCCTACCTGGTTTATCTTGGAAATGCTGGAAAATAAAGAAGAGCAGAGCAATCAGAAGGTGTGAAGAAAGGTGAAATGCACAAGAAAGTGCAGATCTTGACAGATAACCACGTCTCCTGGATCCTGCGTTTGCTCGTTTTGCTCTCAGGCACCTTGGAAAACACCCAGGTGGTGAGTTAACCCATCCAGGTCAAGCCAGCACACATCACAGGGCATTTCCATCTCCACTCTTATTTCACTCAGAGCAAGCACCTGAACTTCAGCAGAATGTAGAAGAACTGAGAAGAGCTTACACCTCAGAGGTAGAGCAGCAGGTCAGTAAGGAAAGCTGCAGATTAGTTAAGGTTCAGGGGTTTACACTTGCATTCAGCCTGGAAGTGTTGTGCATCGTATGGAAAACACGTGTCAGTCAGAATGCACCAGCCTTTCTGGACAAAGCCTTTTTGGTTTTGTGATGCGTTTAGGTGAAATCATGCAGAAAATGGCAGAAAGCCTTCCCAGGGTGGACTCAGCGTGTACCACTGTTCTCCCAGGCTTTGTTTCCTCAAGTCCAGAGCCTTTCGCCAAGAGCAAGGTGTTAGAGCAGCCTGCAATTAACTGGCTTGGTTTGTGCTCTGACTGCGAGGACTTCATTTTCTGGAACTTGCTGTATTGTTAAAAACATAATTTTGCTACTTACAAAGCAAAATCTTGATGTGTTGGAAGTGGTCAGCACTGCAGGATGCTGTAGCTATTACAGAAGCTGTTCAACCCAGCATGCTCGTGCTGGTCTCTTCCCCAGCACCAAGTGCTTTGGGGGTGCCCATAAGCCAGAAACAGGTGTTTGCCCACTGACTGCTCCAAGGAGTCCTGAGGAAATGCTTTGTCACTTTTCTGTCAACAAACAAAAAGGATGTGTTGTTTTTATTTTAATATTTTATTTTATTTTATTTTATTTTATTTTATTTTATTTTATTTTATTTTATTTTATTTTATTTTTATTTCAAAAACAGTGCCACCTACTTGAGCCTGTTCCTGCACGTGATATTTATGGATGTTGTTCTGACCCAGTGGCCTCGATGTCAACAATAGCAGCCTTCCCCTCGGTTAACGTGCATTGTTCTCCACTTTTCTGGCTTCTGTCTTAGCTTTTCACTTCAGATTTGCAGGCGCCATTGGGTCTCCCGAGCAGCCACGTGGCAGGAGGTCTGTCTGGGTCCCTTGCAGCACTGCAGAGAAATGGAAGAAACAAGGCACTGATGGGGAAACATCAGCTGTCTCGGATTCCAGCTGAAGCCAAGGGGAACGTCTCAGCTCTCAAACAAGATCCAACATTGCACTTCATCAGGCTGGAGCAGGAATCTAGACTTCTGATTTTGTAAACTTATTTTTAAAATTGCAAAAAACGTCCCTGTTCTGCTTAATTAAGGACTGGAAATGTTCACCTTTATTTTATTATTTTATTTTATTTTATTTTATTTTTTATTTTATTTTATTTATTTTATTTTATTTTATTTTATTTTATTTTATTTTATTTTTATTTTTTATTTTATTTTATTTTTTTTTATTTTTTTCCCATGGGAAATGAAGGAGAGATACAATACCTCAAGCATGTTAATCACCTGCTAGAAGAGGAGTGCTTTTCTAATGATCTAACATTCAAAATCCTCTTTTTATATATATATATAAAATAAATATATATATATAATAAATATTATAATATAATATATATATTATATATTATATATTATATATTATATAATATTATGATATAATATATTATAATATATAATAAATATTATATTTATATTAAATTAATTTTGGTAAATGATGAATAAGCTGAATTTCCAGCCTGGCCTGGGGAAGGATGCTCCTTCACTGAGCAAAAAGCATCTCTTGCCTGGCTCTGCGGCTGGTGGAGCCATGAGCTAGCTCATGGCTCCCTCTTGTGGGAGGCTTGAGTGGGAAGAGATAGAAAAGGTCTTGTGGGGCAGGGCTTGCTCAGGCTGACAGGGAGCTGCCCGCCTCCTTTCTCTGTCTTTTGCATTGCTAATTTAGAGGAAACATCTGATGATCTTTAATAGGTCTGGAGAGCAGGGAAGAGGTTTGGTTTCAGACACCGAGCTTGATGGAGTGAGTGCCCCACGTTCAGGACAAATATACAACTATAATCTTAACTTGTTATAGCTTTATATAACTTTATATAGCATATAATTACATAAAACCATGTAACTACAGTAATAATGGGAGCTCTGCTGCTCAGTGCACAGGTAGGCACCTTTCTTGCAGGCACATTCAGATGTCTAAGGCAGAATCCCACCCCAGCAGATGTTCCCCTAGCACTTCGTGCCTTGCCAATCAATTATACTTTTTACAGTTGGAAAATGGTCACCACATGATGCCAATTACTTCATTTAAAAATTAAGATCATTTTCAAAAACTTGTATAGGAAGGGTTTCGGACAGTGTTTTGCTCAGATTTATTTTTTTCATATAAGAGCATTTCCGTATAGACTTGCACCCTACCATTTGGACTAGATCTTGGAGGTCTTTTCCAACCCTAATGATTCTAGGATTAGCCCAGGTGAGAATACTGGGATTTGTTACCCCACAATTATCCGTTAATAGAAATCTGATAAAATTCAGCAGCACTCTTTTCCTCCTAATTAATATTATTTATCTACTGCATTTATACACAGTACATACAGACTATGGACAAGAAACTCATTGACTATACAAGTCAAGCAAACTGCTTTAAGCATAGTTAGATAACTATATCCATTGCAGAAAATTTATGTGTCTATTAAACTATCACTTATAACATTCCAGTAGCTTTGGGGTTAATTTTTATTTGCTTTTATGACCTTTCTCTCATTATTTTATCCTCATTCATCAAGGATTTACTGAAATGAGTCATTCTTAATAGCTGTGATAAATACTGCACTCAAAGAGTTTATTTTCTTTAGAAAGAAAAATAAATACTAGTAGCAGTGTCAGAGCTCTCATTCGAAGGTTGTTAACATGAGCTCATGGCAAGTAAGAACTGACTGCAAAGATGTCAGAATTTTTGACATTAGGCTGAAGGCAGAGTGATGGGAAATGATACAAGTGGAGCAAAACACAGATGGGTTGAACAGGAAACAGCACACTTTGAAAGAGAAAGGGTATGGGAATGGGAAAGACAGAGGTGCTGGTGCTGCTGCCCTGCCTCTATCCAGTCCTCAAGTAGGTTCAGATGAAAAAGGACATATAAAAAGGATGTCATACTTGTTATAATTGAGAAAAATGCCTGATGGATTTCTGATATAAAAAGGTCATATTGTTGGCAGAAGACATGACAAAGAAAAGGGAGGGGGGCAGAGCCAAGGCAAAGCCCAAGTTTGGTTACCCAACACTTCCAGAGGAACACCCGGGCAGCCTGATCCCCACCATTTCCACCATGGCAAGGCCATGGGCACGATATTAGGTCAAAATAGGCAAGAATCAGCCCTGCAGTCTCCTGATCCCAGCCAGGTGTTGTCCATCACACCACCAGACCACTCTGCCCATGGTCACCTCGGGGAGGACACCGGCACCACCCCGACCACATTACGTGCCAGGGAGCCCCAGACCAACACCCTGACCTCGTGGCGCAAGGGCAGCGCGTCTGACTCCAGATCAGAAGGTTGTGTGTTCGAATCACATCGGGGTCAGCCCTGGGCAATGCTCCTCACCCTCTCTATTGCCTCCGCTTTTAGGGACGCCTGCTCGTCCCAGGGGGGACGTCTCCCCTAACTCCTGGGCAACCCAGGAGCTGTGCTGGCCTGGCAGAGCAGCGTGGGGCAGCACCGGCAGGGCCGGGCAGGTCTGAGGGGCTGAGGGCGATGTCCCCAAGGAGGATCATGGCAGTGGGGAGAGGTGGTTTTATCCCAGTGTCTCCTCTTCACCAGGATTAAGGGGGAGGATGTGGGGAGCTCTAGGCTGCTCAGCTTTACCTCAGAGAGTCCATGAACAGTGTGGGGTCCCAAAAGCCATGTCCACATGCAGCAAGGGCATGAAGACAGCTATGAAGAGTCGCCATGGATTTCCCAAGGGCAGACCCATCCTGGCCAATGCGGCAGGTTTCTTTGAGAGGAGACTTCTGCAGCAGGCAAGAGGGGACAGGGGAAGCTCGGTTCATCCTCATCTCTCACAGGATGGCCCCATAGCGGCACAGCCTTGAAGCAGAACCATGAGGCGGCCGGACGGGGTCATGGGCAGTGCCTGGGGGCCCAGCAGACGTTCCTACGTGCCTGACACTCCTTGGAAAGCTGCTGAAGGGCCTGGTGACGGGCACCGAGGGGGTTTTACACCGTGAGGGACACTGGGCGGCCCAGCGGGAGCATGGCGCTGGTGAAAGGCCGGGGCCAGTGGCGCAATGGACAACGCGCCTGACTACGGATCAGGAGACTGCAGGTTCGACTCCTGCCTGGCTCGGCACTTTTACTCCGCTCGTGGTGCCCCCACTCCTTCCATCGGGGTCTTCCTCCCGCTGCCTCTCATCCAGCCTCGTGGGCTTCTTCTCTGCAGGGTAAAAGCAATGCAGCAGCCTCCTGCCCTGCAGGCCCTTATGGCAGAGCTGGGCATCCCAAAAGGAGAAGAGCTGGGTCCAACCTAGTGCAAGGGACGCCACAACAAATCCCACAGCAAAATGTAGATCCCTCCTTAACTCTTCCCCTTCAGGCTGAACTGATGCAGCACTCTGACCTGGTAGATGACATGCTCTAGGCCCTGTCTGCCTTTCCATCTCACCTCCATCTTGCTGCATTTGTCAGCACCTTGCCAAGTCCTGCCTGCAGCACAGATGGGGCCCGCAGGGAGCATGGGCAGGCCACCTGCCCACAGGGACACCCCAAGTCCAACCCTGGTGTGACTCAGCCACCAGCCTCACCTGGGTGCCAATGTGCTGCCCTTGTGCCACCAGGTCAGGATGCAAGGACCCAAGCATATCAGAGCCCTCACCCCTTGCCCACAGTTACTCGTTAGCCTTCAGCTAGCTTTTGCTCAGCAGTGCTCAGTGGGAGAGTGGAGCTCATGAGGAAAACAGACCCTCAGAGATCTCAGCAGAAATCCTACCATCCCACAGTACCAGTAAATTGCTTTTCCAGGCCTAAAGTGCCCTGAGGAGTGGTGGCTCTTGAAGCACGTGGCACACTCGCAGCTTTGACACGGTAAATTACAAGATGATGCTCCCATGGTACCAATGCCAGAGAGATGGGCAAAAGGCCTGAAGGAGGAAGGACCTCAGGAGGAGAGCTGCCCCCTTGCACCTCCAGGACAGCCAGGCCCTTTCAGGGTGAGCCAGGCAGGAGTCGAACCTGCAGTCTCCTGATCCGTAGTCAGGCGCGTTGTCCATTGCGCCACTGGCCCTTGTCCCCAGCCCAAACTGTGCCCCCACCGTGTTTTCTGCACTGCCTGTTGGTGGCTGGAGGGAACGGGGAAGACTAGCTCCTTCCATCTCCACCCATGATAGCCTTGCCTTACCCACCTATGAGGGTGAGGACAGCTCCCATCCTGCCATGGTGTCTGTGCTGAATCCTCCCCCTGGGAGGCCAGGCAGCAAGGGAAGATGGTGGCCCCAGCTCCTCAGCTGCTCTGGTGGGTCAGAGGGGACATCCCTGCTGCCCCATGGGAGGTCCGTCTGTGATTGCCAGTCAATGAAGCGCTTGGAGCATCCCAGGGCTCAGCAGAGCTGTGATTCCTAGCTGAGCCCAAAGCAGCATGGTCTGTCCTCCTCTTCCTCCTGCCTTGGAGCCTCCTGCCTCCTAGCCATGGGTAGTGAGATCTTACAGATGGCCAATTCATTTGCTTTTAGTTCTCACCACTCCAGTCTGTTAGCAATAGGTACTAAATTACATTAATCTCCCTTATGCTGAATCTGTTTTGCCTGGGATGGTAATGGATGAGTGATCTCCCTGTCCTTATCTCAACCCATGAACCTTTTATTTTCATTGCATTTTCTACCCTTGTTCTTGTGGCCCAGAGAAAAGAGCGAAAAGCCAGGAGAAGGCAGACCACAAAGGAGAAAGCAGTGCCTGTCACCATCATCACGGCCAGGATATGGAGAAAAGGAAAATGCCGAGCCAGGCAGGAGTCGAACCTGCAATCTCCTGATCCGTAGTCAGGCGCGTTGTCCATTGCGCCACTGGCCCTGGTCCTGCTGGGGTCCTGGGACCCCCATCCTTGCAGGGGCTCTGAAGGGGGCTGGGGATGGAACAGGGCTCAGGGAGAGCCAGTCAGCCCCTACTGAGCACCACTGAGTGAAAGCTAGCTGAAGGCTGATGAGTAACTGGGCAAGGGGTGCTTGGAAAACAGGCTGGGATGTGGTGCTTGAGGGGGTATGGTCAGGGACTGGGATGGGATAGTGCCATGCATACCACAGGCTGGGTGACTGTCCGAAATCCCCGGACATACAGGGTCCTGGAGAACAACCACTTGGACAGGAACCATCAGTGTGTCCTTCCACCTCTGAAGGCCAACTCCATGCTGGTCTGGGCTGTAAGGAGCAGTGCCCCAAGTTACCTCCATCCACCAACACACGCAGATGGTGCAGAAAACATAGTGGGGGCACAATTTGGGCTGGGGGCAAGGGCCAGTGGTGCAATGGACAACGCTCCTGACTACGGATCAGGAGACTGCAGGTTCGACTCCTGCCTGGCTCACCCTGAAAGGGCCTGGCTGTCCTGGAGGTGCAATGGGGCAGGTCTCCTCCTGAGGTCCTTCCTCCTTCAGGCCTTTTGCCCATCTCTCTGGCATTGGTACCATGGGAGCATCATCTTGTAACTTATCGTGTCAAAGCTGCGAGTGTGCCATGTGCTTCAAGAGCCATCACTCCTTGGGGAACTTTAGGCCTGGAAAAGTGAGTTCCTGGGACTGTGGGATGGCAGAATTTCCGCTGAGATCTCTGAGGGCCTGTTTTCCTCATAAGATCTGCTCTCCCACTGAGCATCACTGAGCGAAAGCTAGCTGAAGGCTAACGAGTAACTGTGGGCAAGGAGTGCTTGGAAAAAAGGCTGGGACATTGTGTTTGAGGGGTTATGGTCAGGGACTGGAAGTGCACAAGGTGGCTAATGGCTCCTACTGCTCCTCAGGGATCAGTGCTGACACTGATGCTGTTGAACATCTTCACTGACACAGAAACGGGGTGGGATGAGCTCATGACTGACACCAACAGGAACGACTGTCATTCAGAGTGACCTGGACAGGGAGAAGGAGTTCAGTAAAGGCAAATGAGATGTCCTGCACCTGGGATGGGATAATGCCATGCAGTATTGCAGGCTGGGTGACATACAGGGTCCTGGAGAACAACCACTTGAACAGGAGCCATCAGTGTGTCCCTTCACGTCTGAAGGGCAACTCCATGCTGGGCTGGCAGTTAAAAGCAGTGCCCCCAGCTCAAGATGAGGTGTTATTGATCCCTTCTAGCACTTCACAGACCAATTTCAGGGCGTTGTGTCCAAGACTGGCCTCCTCAGTCCAAGCAAGTACAAGGCACAGACAACAGGGAGCAAGTCTAGCTTTGTGCTTTCCCCTATTTTTCTGCACCTCTTTGAACTTTTCCCCTAACAAATGCTTTTTGAAGCCCCTATCACAGGGATTAACAATACCCTGCAGAGAACAAGCCCACGAGGCTGAACAAGAGGCAGCAGGAGGAAGACCCTCATGGAGGGAGTTGGGGCACCACGAGCAGAGTAAAAGTGCCGAGCCAGGCAGGAGTCGAACCTGCAGTCTCCTGATCCGTAGTCAGGCGCGTTGTCCATTGCGCCACTGGCTCCAGCCCTTCACCAGCCCTGTGCCCCCACTGGGCCGCCCGTGTCCCTCATGGTGTAAAAGCCCCTTCAGCAGCATCCCAAGCAGGGAGGAACATCCACTGGGCCTCCAGGCACTGCCTGTGGCCCCATCCGACCCCACCTCATGGTTCTGCTTCAAGGCTGTGCCGCTGCGTCATGGTGCAGCACTGGGCTGGGGCCATCCTGTGAGAGGTGAAATCCAGTTGAGGAGAACCGAGGTTCCCCTGTCCCCTCTTGCCTGCTGCAGAAGTCTCCTCTCAAAGAAACCTGCCGCATTGGCCAGGATGAGTCTGCCCTTGGGAAATCCATGGCGACTCTTCATAGCTGTCTTCACGCCCTTGCTGCATGTGGACATGGCTTTTGGGACCCCACACTGTTCATGGACTCTCTGAGGTAAAGCTGAGCAGCCTAGAGCTCCCCACATCCTCCCCCCTTAATCCTGGTGAGGAGGAAGCACTGGGTTTTAACCCTGCAGCCAGCCACTTCTCCCCGAGGCTATGATCCTCCTTGGGGACATCACCCTCAGCCCCTCAGACCTGCCCGGCCCTGCCGGTACCACCCCACGTTGCTCTGCCAGGCCAGCACAGCTCCTGGGTTGCCCAGGAGTTAGGGGAGACGTCCCCCCTGGGACGAGCAGGCGTCCCTAAAAGCGGAGGCAATAGAGAGGGTGAGGAGCATTGCCCAGGGCTGACCCCGATGTGATTCGAACACACAACCTTCTGATCTGGAGTCAGACGCGCTGCCCTTGCGCCACGAGGTCAGGGTGTTGGTCTGGGGCTCCCTGGCACGTAATGTGGTCGGGGTGGTGCCGGTGTCCTCCCCGAGGTGACCACAGGCAGGGTGCCCGTGCATCCCTCCGGAAAGCTGCCCCTACCTCTCTGATAGGTCTTGCAGTCTCCTAGAAATCTCAAATGCTGGAGGACATTTGTACAATCAAAGAATTTGCACAATCACAGAATTTGCACAATCACAGAATTTGCACAATCAAAGTGAGGGCTTTAAGCCTTGTGGCTGCGCACTGAGCTCCCAGGAGCCGGGGGGTGGACTGAGTCCAGGGTCTCCTGGCTTTAATGCCACCATCCACCCTGTCCGATGTATGCCAGAAGAGATTTTGGTGTTACAAGGTCCTGCCCTGCTGATCAGTTGGTCTGGGACAGCCTATGTCAGGGCAGTGGCAGAGCCATCCCACTGGCTCTGCAGGAGACACCATGTCTCTCCTAGGAGAGGAGCTGTTCTGGGCAGTGGTCTTGTCATATTTTCATCTTCTTCCTCATTTAAAGCCCTCCTTCCAGGCTTAATAGAGTAGCTGGCAATGATGCTCCCACTCCGTCGTCAGATGGATCCAAAATCCCTTTCCCTAAAGGAGCATTCTTTGGCCATAAAATCAGAGGCATGGAATGAGGTTTGAGGAGGACATCTCTCATCCCTGACCTCGTGGCGCAATGGTAGCGCGTCTGACTCCAGATCAGAAGGCTGTGTGTTCAAATCACACCGGGGTCAGCCTGCCCCACCGCAGTGGGGTAGTGCTGTGGGATGGGCATTCCACAGACAGCTTCTTTTGCTCTCCTGCTCCATATCCCACAGCCCTGGTGGAGGGCAGCAAATGAGCCCTGGCAGAGGTCTGTCCTTGCTGCCTAGGTGTTGGGAAGTATCTGGGTAGCTTTATCCTTCCCTCGCCCTATATCTGTTGGACATCCCAGCCGTGGTGCCATGCCTTGGCACTGATTCTCCTGGCCCTGAAATCCCTACACAAAGACAAGTGCATCTGCCTCCAGATGAGGGCATTTAGAAAAAAAAAAATCATAGAATCACAGAATCATTAAGGTTGGAGGCAAAGGCCTCCAAGATCACCTGGTCCAACCGTCACCCTACCACCAATGTCACCCACTAAACCATGTCCCTGAGCACCACGTCCAACCGTTCCTTGAACACCCCCAAGCCCAGCCTGCAGTCTCCTGAGTCTCCTAAGTCTCCTTAGCAGGACAAGTTAACATTGCAGCACTGGCATTTGCGGTCTTGGCACCCTATGGGAATCTGTCTTGTGGCTGCAATTTTTTATTTTTTGCCTCCTGTCTTGTCAGTGTGCACTCTGAGAAAAGCCTGGGTCTATCTCCCCTATACCCTCCTAGTAGGTGGTTAACGTCCCTTTACCTACTCTTCTTCAGGCTGGACAAACCCAACTCTCTGTTTCTCCCCGTATGTCAGGTGTCCAAGTCCCCCACCACATTGGTGGCTGTCACTGGACTTGCCCCACTGTGTTTTTCTGATGATTGCATCTTTCTGTTGATTCTGTTGAAACATTTGGCTGTGAGGAACCGAAACCCAGCTATCAGGACTAGTCATCAGGAAGGGCAAATCTCTGCCTGCTCCCTGCCTGGTCCCCCATGCACTTTTTGATGAGAAGGACAGAGGGGATAGGGGGCTGGAAAAAAAAAAAAAGAAGACTTGAAGCTGTTGGAAGGCATGCCCATAGTTATAATTCATTAAAAGCAGTTGAACTCTTTTAATGGCTCTTTAAAAGTGAACTTTTAAAGGCATAAACAGGGAACATAATGAAAAGAGACAAAGGAGCACTGAGACAGACAACGAAGGGTAGAGAGAAACAGAAAACACTAATTTCCCCAGCATCCGCAGCAGGTCCAGGCTGCTCTGCCTGTTCCAGGATCAGGCATTTAGCAGAAAGCAAAGTCTGACAATTGTGTGTCCTGCACACAGAGGAGAACATTGACCCCAAAGTCCCCGAGAACAGCACAAGTGTCGGATTCACCTAACAAAGTAGTCTTGAGCTCACACCCCTAATGAACTCAGGAATATTCCTGGTGTTTTGGACAGAACATAATACTGGACTAGCATCTTCAAAAGTTCATGTAGGCACCAAAATGCCCTTTAGTCAGGAAGGAAGGTCAGCCAAGGCAATCTGGCAGGTGGGGTGTCCCAAAAAGGCATTACAAGTTAGCCCTGGTAGGCAGTGCAGCACTGCACAGCCATTCACTCACTTCCCTACCGCCCTCAAAGAGATGGAGGAAGAGGAAAGAAAGAGTAAAAGCAAGAAAAAATATGGATTGAGATAAAAAATGTTTAATAATTGAAGAAAGAGTGGAAGAAGAGAGAAAGACAATGGAATGAAGCAAGACAATCACTCATCACTGTAGACTGATGCCCAGCTAGTTCCTGAGCAAAAGATGGCTAACCCCTAAGCCTCTTCTTGTCCCATTTTATTGCTGAGCATGACGTTATCTGGCATGGAAAGCTTCTTTGGTTAGTTTAAGTCCTCTACCTGGTTGTGTCCCCTCCCAACCTCTTGTGAACCCCCAATCTATTTTTTTGGGGGGGACAATGTGAGAGACAGAGAAGGCTTTGGGGCTGTGCAAACACTGTTTGGTGACTTGGGGGATGGAAGCAGAAGGGAACATAGGAAGTCCTTAAGCTCAGACCACCCCACAGCTGGGCATCACAGCTCTAGAGAGCCCTGGGGCTGCACCAAGCCTGACATTGCTGGGGAATCTCATCCGCAGGCAGAAAACAGAAGAATCAGATGAAAGAAGGATGGCAACCTCCTTCAGAGTGTCTCCACTGTTCCTATCCCTGTTCCAAAAACCTAGAGCGTGCACCCTCCTGTGACTCCCATCCTCATTTTTCTGATGAACCGAGACCTAAAGGCCCCCTGCTCCATGTCCCAAAGCTATCGGTGTGTCACCAATGGGTTGGGTGAGAATTCTTTGGTGGCTGTCCTCCAGATGTCGCTACCTCACTGCTGTTTTATGTCCCTGGCTCTTCCAAGAACAAATGAGCAAGGAAAACACCCAAAGGCAGCAGAGATGGCACCTAGCTGTGGATGGTCTGCATACAGCCGTGCCATGGGGAGAGTGGCAGAGCTGAACACTGTACATGCTAAAACCCGTACATGCTGGCTGCTTTCACTCAGCTGTCATCTCTGCTGAACCAGGAGGGATATTTATGCCACCAATCTGTCTGTAATGTGATTTTCTGTCCTTTTGGCTCTTCTGAATGAAAAGAAACTCAGGTATCTCCTTGTGCAGATCTTCTACAAGTCAAACTGATACAGTACAGGTTGCTAGATGCTTTTGCTGGGAGTGTTAGCACACTTGAATAAATTGTAGCTGCTAGGATGAATTACTCTGGTATACTTCTGGTAAAAAATATATTTTAACTGCAGACAGTTTTTCACTGCAGAACAGTTTTTACATTTCAAACAAATGATGACATTTACAGATTATTCTCATTCTTCAATGGGCTGAACTTTTAAGACTTTTTCAAGTCTTGTTTAAAACAAAAACAAACACAAATGTGATCTGAGTGACTATTTAGGCAAGAGCTCGTTGGTGATGAGGTTTAATCAAGGGGATGGTTTATCAGGCAGTAGAACTTGAGGTCTCCCATGCAAGGGAATGAACTATAGGTTACTTAAAAACCTAATTATTTCATAATATTAAGGGTCTTTGAATTTTTCTAGCTAAAACTCTCTGGCTTGCATGAACAAGGAAATCTTTGAGGTGATATCTGATGAGAAAGTATGAGGCGAAAAAGCTAACAAATATTTTATAAAAATATAAACCCTTGTACCAAATGATGTTTCAGGTTATATCTTCATTTTCCAATGCAAATCCAGTTCTCAGAAAATCATTCCTACTGAGGTCTGCTATTACAAAACAGTTTGCTCTAAATATTGATGTGCAATGAGCTTGTCCGGAGTTGTACATGAAACCTGTGAGCACAAGTCCAACTTTCCTGACTTGGGACCCCTGCTCCCAATACTAGATTGGGTTCAGCTCTGGATTTTCTGTGTCTATGAAAATGATAGTATAGAGACTTGAAATATATTGTCAGGCAGCAAAGATTTTTTCCATCTGTATAAGTATCTGTGCTACTCTTGTGTCACGGGTCTATGCTCAATTCCATCACAACCCCATGACTGCACTGGAAGCTTCATTTTCATTTTCCTCTTTCATTTTCATTTCCCTCCACTCTGTTGACTGAAGACACACGTTTGAGTTGAGGGCAGGGTCAAATCTCCCTGTTAGTGGCCAAGGTCTGGTCATTTTTGTTCTGCTGGACCTTTTCAAGGACAAAGATCCTCCTGATTTTGGAGGGAGGCCAGCTCCTGGGAACAGTGTCACTAACAGCTTCTAAAGCCTCTTTTCTCAGCATCTGAGTACTGCTGGAGAAGTGATGGAGAAGTCTATCAAGATCCAAATCCCAAACTTTGGGTCTCTCGTTTTCCCTTAAAAGGCCAAATAAAGTACAGCTTTAAGTCCCCTACTTTGCAGTAAGCCGAGCTGTGAAGGGGAAGAACTGGATGCCACATTCAGCTCTGGGGATGAGGATGTTCCAAACAATCCCTCCCTGTATGTTTTTGTTTGTTCCCTGCTCACAGTGCCCGAAGATTTCCAAGTCCCTCTGTCCATTTGATAAGGGGCATATTCACAAGGACTCCTGTTCCCATGATGAGTTATTTGGAATAGCCACAGACCAAAGCATTCAACATAACATTCACCCAACCACCACTGGTCATAGGGAGGCTGCATTCAGCTGAATTTATATATTTGTGACGATTTTGCAGCTCTAGCTGCTCAGAAATACCTGCCTTGTTTTCTGTGGATTTTCACAATGACCAGCCAAAATGACAAAGCAATTATTTTTGATTTAAGAAGCTTTGTATTTATTATTTTCTCAGGTGCTGTTTGTTGCATCCTAATACTCACCTGAAAGAGGCCGGTGCCTAAATGTGTGCATTTTTCTCCGCTATTCAGAAAACAAATTCAGAATTACCAGCTCAGGAGCAGAGAGCTAGCAGCCTTCGTTCAGCCAGCGGGATGGAGATGTCCATGGACTTCACTGACGTGTGAAGGAAAGCAGAATTCAGATACCTCCTTACCACCTTTCCCAGCGTGCTGGGTGGGGAACAGAAGACATCAGAGCCATCGTCAGTGGAGCATTAAGGTAAATAGGAGGAAAGATGATGCACACAGTAGATCCAGATCTGAGCAAGAGCAAAGGCAGCTCAGAGGACTTTTCCTTGCAGGTCCCACCTGAGGAGCAGTGATCCGTGGGGCTTGCCCGTGAGGAGGTGTTGTATTTTTTTTCTGTAAGACATGCTTTTTTTCTTTTTATTTTCCTGTAATCCCATACCAAAGCCAAACACCTACGCATGTTCTTTGTACCAACGCCCACGAAGCTGTGTGCAGTGCCCCTCTGAAGGGCCAGAGATGGGGGTGGGTGAAACCATGCCTTACACCCCCAGCAAAGACGTGGGTGTGCAAACTGCACGGGGGGCTTTTGAGCAATGCAGCCCTGCCTGCTGCTAGCAAACCCTGGCCTTCCAAAGGTCATCCATCGCCTGCTGGCGTCTGGGCTCATTACCCAGGAGGAATCCTGTCCTAGGCAGGGGGTTAAGGTGCTGCTGAAGGCTTGGTTTCTCAGCAAAGTCATGCTCAGGGGAGCAGGAGCTGATGGCCGTGGGTGGCTCTGCAGAGACATTGACATGACTGGAAGTGACCCTCTTAGCCACCGTGGTGATGGGGCTGAGTCCCTGCAAACGGCCTCGAGTGTTTTGTTAACTTCAGCTAATGAAAATCAGGTTGGTTTGGCCCGTGGGAGGAAGCAGGAGCAGGGAGAAAAAGAGGGGGCAGCATGGTGGGGAAGCAGCAAGCGTGGATGGGGAGATGAAGGAAGGAGGGAGGCAGAGAGCTGATTTCCACAGCACTCCCAGAGGCTGATAGATGATGGTCTATCCCTATCTCCAGGAGATATGTAGGGGACAGAGAGAGCAGATATCAAGGAAATGGTTAGGGTCCTTTTCCCGGTTTCTAAGAAATAGCATAGTCCTATACTGAGCTATTTTCAACCCACAAAGAGTACAGTTGAAGCAAGAAAGTGACTGAAACTAGCTGCAGTGCCAGAAAATCCTCCCCAAGTCAGCACTCACTGTTTGTCCCCCAACCACAGCCATCACCACGTGGGCACGTAGAGGTATAATGCAACCAGCAGCAGTGGTAAAATTCCCTCTCTGCTTCACCTGGGCTACCACTTTGCACAGAAAGATCTTAAGACAGCAATTGAGAAGCAGACATTTTGGTGATGAAGGCACAAGGACGGAGATCTTGGTCCCCAGGCAGGTGTTCCCCTTTCTTTTCCTGTCCCCAGCAGATACAGCCCACTGGAGAGGGGAAAGCAAATGCTCCATCCAGCCCCTGTGTATGTTATGCAATGCACTGATTTGTTCATTGGAAATTGATTATGTACCTGATCACGTCATGGGTTGCATAACCACGGTTTGCCTCTGACATTGACCTCAGGAGATGTAAGCTGCTTTCCAGGGGACTAGAAATGAAGTAACCAGGTAAAGTGAAGTGAGTAGCTACTTATTCTAAGGGAGTCCTTCATGTGGCTTGTTTTCTTTGTTCCTTGAAGAATTATACTTCAAGGCAGCTTTTCTAACTCCATGGATTTGTTGTCTGTTAGATTGGTAATGATCCTTCACAGTGCCAAAGAAGGGAGGCACAGACCTGAGACACTTGACTTCCAGCACGGGATTTAGATGCCTCTAACAAGCACCTCATCACTGTGATTTTTTTCTTTTGTGACAGTGGCACCCAGGCAGAGACAGGCACAGAGAGAGTGCGCAACTACATAATTTAATCAGGATGCCAATTTGTGTAATAGTCAATTAATCCCAAATTAAGCACAGGAAATATTTCTAGCAGCAAGACGAAGAGGTGTTGCAGACAGCTGAGCTACGGGTAGGAGGAAGGGAGGTGGCTGCTGGAGCAGCTTGTTAAAGCCCCATTTGCAACTGGTAGAAAAATATATATATATATAAAAATAAAGAATACCATCAGTATAATTAGTTGCACATACAGATTGGAAAACCGTACTTCTATACATATAAACAGAGCCTTTTTCTAGGTCCTGAGATCCTATGGTGTGGTGTGGCCATAGTATCACGCACCTTCCTTAGCTGCCAAAACAAGGTTACCACATCAGACTGCCTGCTGGAACAGTTCCTAGCCTGGACCTATCACTGAAACAGCCCAGGAATTTTTGGCAGAGAGCTAGCAGAGGTCAAAACTGTCAGGGCTGTTCCAATAATTTAATATTACGGATGATCAGGTTTCAGTGCTCATGTCCTGACACTATTTAATCTGAGAGTGCAGACACAGACAGGTCAGCTGAATCACTGTCCAGGCTCCACTGACTGTATTAGCTACACCTCAGCAGGTTATAATGAGGTTTTGGACATGGCAGACACAACAGGCTTGTCTATTACCCACGAAAATAACCACACATATGCAGGTGAAGGTCGATGCCACACTGACCTGTCTGATATATGTGACTCCAATTACTGTGGCTACAGCATTAGCAGCTTCCTCCCTAACAAGAGCTCCTGTGGATTTTGTTTTTGATGATGATGGTGCAAAAATGAACAGAAAACCTCCAGGTAGACCAGAGGAGCAGTCTTTTTGGTGCTGCACAGAGAGAAGCATTTAGACACTGTTCACTAATGAAAATGCTTCTGGTGTTTTAGTTTCTAGTCATGTCCACACTAATTCTTAACATGAATGTTTTTGTGCTATTTCTTACAATACCATCCACACAGGATCCTCAGCGCCTCCAGGAATCTCCCTTTTGCACAGACTTTAGGAGCACAGAGGACATTGCATTCACCACACTGATTTTCAGCCCCAGCATGTACGTCTGTTTGATTGACTCACTGTACGGGTTGCAACATGAGGATGTATGCAACGGAGATCAAAGCAACCAAGGGTAGCCAGGCTGCTAACAGATAATAATTGACCATGTTCCCAGATCTCAGCACGTCAGCGTCCTTGAACCTTACGTGCACAGGTGGCTTCCAGCCTCTTCTGCCCACCTCAGATCTGTGCCTTTTCGATGATGCTAGGAACTCTCTCACCCATCAGGATTCTCTATTTTCTCTTTGCTATGCTTTTCTTCCTCTAGAAAGTTTAAGGAAACTCTTTACCGATAAATCACGTGGGAGCATTTTGCTCAAAAGCAAAGTGTATTGAACAGAGTGTTTATATTAATATGGATGAAGCTACACCAGACCTCATGCCCCCATTCTCATCGTGCCCTTAGCAAGACAGTCCCAAAAGGCACCTCAAGGGATGGGAAGCTAATAAATGGACATGCCAGTAGTCATATCTACTCATGGATTTGCAGACTGATCAGTGTGAGCTACTCCTTTCCTGATCTATGAGTTATATGCCTACGTGTAAAGGGATGTAGATCCCTGTAAAGGGATCCAGGTAGAGCTGCAGAGTGGAAATCTCTTAGCACCCTGCACCTGAGGTCACCTGCACTGCCGAGAAGAGAGCTGTAAATTTGATTGACAGTAATGTCCTATGAGGAAAACTGTAAAAGTAGAACAATCAGCCACAGAAGTAGGGAAAACTTAGTGTGTTGGTTGAAATTACCCTATGTGCACATGGTGATGGTGATGAGAGGAACATAAGATCTCAGTCTACGTTCTTTTATCAATTTTTTCTAAGTATTGGAAGCTTCAGATAAAGGTCAAAAAGAACAAAGTATTATCAAAATGCATTAATTTACTTTGTTTTTGACCAATCGACTAAGAAGCACTATAAACGTAAATCACTCTGCATGTACCGTAAGGATTTGTGCTGTAATTAGGAATGTAAGGAGAATACTGAAGTATATGTTAACACAAGCTTGGTGTTAGTGGGTTGTAAGTACATGCTTTTCTAAATAATCACACACCTATGTGGTTTTAAACACATACTCATAGTTAAAATGGCAAAATCAAGACCTACCATTGCCCAAATGCACATACCTCTTTATCAATAACCTCTCCCAAAAGCACCATGGTTCTTAGACCCTAAAAAACCCTCATCCCAACATTTTACTAGTCATTAGCTTCTAAGCTGTGCTTGAGAGGAAACGTTGCTGAAAAAAGCAACCAACACGGTATGTAGTGATTTTAATGAACTACGTTTAGCTGGAGGTAGTCATCCAGGGAAGGAAGAAGACGAGAAAAATACCTGCCTTGCATAAAGGGGGAAAATCTACTCAGTCACTCTGTGTTAGCCTTTATCAGGACAAGACAACGTTTGCAAGAGCTGGCCCCACCAACAATTCAGCTTTTACTTGCAGTGATGCCTCTGTAAAGCTGTGCTGCCAGGGCAAGATTCAGCAAAATTGGATTGAACCTAAATATCCATCCATACCTTATGGATTTACAAAAATAAATCTATTTGTAAATGGAGCAAAATAAAGAGAGCACCCTTCTGAGGTGTTGCTCCCTTCATGAGCACCCAGAGATCTCCATCTGAGGATGCACCATGTCCTTTTGTGCTTAACTGCTGGAGCACAGGTGAAGGAGCTTCTGCTGGGTTAATCTGACCATCTTGCTGATCTCAAAAGCAAAACTAAATGTCTTTAGAATACAATGTTTCTTCCCTTTCTCTCATTAGCTACCAATATTTTTATCAAATTATTTATGTCCTACTTGCCTTGTAGTATTCCTGCATAAGATTATAAGTGAAGTCCCTTCAAACTATTTGCCTAGGCTGATTTCTCTGGGGCAGGCACCTCCCGGAGCTCCCAGCTCGTCTCGGGAAGTTAAAGTTCAACAGAGATCTCTGCGGGGCTCCTTCCTGGCCCTGACTGCCGCGGGGCACAGCTCCGCGCTCACAGCATTGTGTCCCAGCCCCAGGTCGCCGCTGCACACATGGTTCTGCTCTTCGGGCATTTTATACAGGTTTGGCCTGGTTTTAAGCAACCAGCTTGCACCTGTCTTTGTTTTTGCTAGGAGCCAAAGTGGTGGAATTTTCCTACTGAATGACATTCGCAGGCTGTGCCTGCGCTGGCGAGGCTTAAACTGGTGCTCGCTTTCCTGGAGTGCTGCTCTCCTTCTGCAAGAAATAAGGATTTTCAGCAAGATCCATGAATACTCTGGCAATTTGCACCCCTGAAATGTTAACCATTTGACTCCGTAGTAGATTTAGTTTGTTCCACAGGTGGGAAATGGTGCATCCCCGAAAGCAAGTGGAGCTTGTTCAAATGCTGCTCATGGCAGCAAAGAGTTGTCACCACCTTCCCCACTGCCACATTCTGATTTTGTCTGCGGGGAACTTGACTCATCCCTAAAATGAACTCCTGTGGGGAGCAATGAGCGCTCAAAGAACATGCACCCATTTGCTAAGCCTCACAACACTGTCAGCCTCTCCAAATGCAAGACAGACGGGGGAAAACCCATATTTCAACAGGTCTTCCCCATTAAAAAAATCAATAAAAATAAAAGTGGGGGTGAGATTTTGCTGGTTTCTTTGTGTTTATGTTGCAGGTCAGGTGTCTGTCTCTCAGCTGTTATCACAGGGTGTCCTTCACCCACTGACAGCTCGCTGGAAGAGAAAAGGCAGGAGTCGCAAAGCTCAGACCCCTGCTCTCCTCTCCAGTAGAAACGTGGAAAGCTGGAGGGTTGCTGGCCAAAAAGGGGTAATATCCAAAGCAGTGGTATGCAAAAAGAACGTTCTGGAGTGTTTGGCAGTTCCTGGTGATTAGATTTGATGGGTGAAAGAGCAAAATCAGTGTTTATTTTATTGCTATTCTCTGCATTAGGAGGTAACTCACCTTGCTGCTACCTTCTTAGCTTGCTAGTTAGCATGTAGGTTAAACGTAGTCATCAGTAAAGTATTCAACATACTGATCAGCCTTAGACCAAACGTGCCATTAACTTCCACTTAAATCTAATAAATGGAGCAATAAGGAAGCAAACCGTTGAAGCAGAATGCCAGAAGTAGGAACTGAAGGAACATCTGGGCTTTGATGGGTATTAACCTACTTACGCGTGACGGTGTATGGACAAAGGGTAGGGTCCCATGGCTGCAAAGCTGCTGCAGTAGTTTGGCATCTACAAGCCCAGGATTTCATGAAGAAGCTTCAGTGCTTTGATCCCCAAAACCATGCTTCTCAAAAAATTCACAGCCCCTGTGATCAGGCTCTGAAGTGAAGCCCAAGCCCTTGCACTTCTGGGCTTTCTGTCTGCCCATTTCACCAAACCTCAGCATTTTAAAAGTCAGTGGCAGACCTGCACCTCTCATACAGCAAACTCAGCTTTGCCAGGGCTAAAGGTAGCCACTGAAAGGTCCTCCAGGAACTCGGAATCAGTCAGTGCCTCGAACAGCTGCTAACATTTCACTTTGAATCTGGAAATCACCTTCCCTTCACTGCAAGGAGAGCCAGCCCATCCGTATCAGCCATGCAGCTCTTGTGCATCCAGCCCATTCTCCCAACCTTTTGGGGCAATTAGGGAGGAAACAAAAGGGGACATCAAAAGCTGGTAAAAGTGCAAAGCACTCAAGGTGGGATACGAGTGGGAACTAAAAGAGGAAGAGACCTTCATGTCAGCTCTCTGCAGTGGGTAAGGGCACCTTGGATCTTGTATAAAAAGTGGGGAAGCAAAACCACATCAAAACTCAAACGTTTCCCAATGCTTTTCTCCAGTAACAGGGCTGGGGAGACAAAATGCTCCATGACTAGCCAGCAAATGACAGACCCAGAGTCAGTGCTGGGGCTGGGCTCTGGCAGTGCCTGGCTCCCAAGAGACTGCACGACCCATCCCTGTGCCTTTGGTGCAAACAGGTTTGCAAAAGCTAAGTGAATTGGTGCAGCCTGGTGGGGCTTGGCTGGTGGTCCCATTACACAGCCGGCCGACACGGGCAGTGGAAATTCACTGCTGCAGGTTGCGACATTTTTGCTGCACATTTCGCTGCAGCTTGTGATAAGGGGGATAGCCAAACTGCTTGCCAGGAGGCTGGGTGAAGTTACTTATTGACAAAGGGCTCAGCCATCAACATTTCACAGCCTGTTCATGGGCCCTATAAATACGGGCTGCCTTCCCTTGCCTCTTCCTCAGACAAACTTCATCCCCTATCAGTCTTTGAGGAGCTTCGCACAGGCACGCAGTCCACAGCCAAGCCATGAGGATCCTTTACCTGCTCTTTGCTGTTCTCCTCCTCCTCTTCCAGGCTGCTCCAGGTGAGATGCAAGCTAAATCCTACCAAGAACGAAAAGGGGATGCAAGCAGAAAAGTGTGTGTAGCAGAAAAAGCAACGATTGGCAAAATGTGATGCTGTTGGACTGGTGCCCAACATCCCAAGACCATCCATGCTCATCAGAGCTCTCCTCCTTAAAATGAATGATTTATTGCATATTTATCCTTACCGTTTTAAACAAAAACCTGAGATGCTAACGTCCTCCTCTTCCCACAGGTTCTGCCGATGCGCCTTTTGCTGACACCACGGCGTGCAGGAGCCGGGGGAATTTCTGCCGCGTCGGGGCATGCCCACCCACATTTGCCGCCTCGGGATCGTGCCACGGGGGGCTGCTGAAATGCTGTTCCAAGTACGTGCGGCAGGGCCGAGGGGTGTCAGGGGGCATTTTTCTCCTGCCATTTCTCCTCCTGTTTCCTTGAGCAGGATGTGAGTTTCTGTGGGTCTTGCAGGGCAGCTGTTTGAGAGAAATTTGGAGTCAGGGTGGCCATGTATATGTATGTTTAAGGAGACAATTAATTTTCATGGAAGTTATATACGAGGGTAAAACTCCAGTTGGGCCAACATTTCCCAGAACTCAGTATTTTTTACTTTATTTTTATTCATTCTTTTATTTTGAATTTTGATGGGAAAAAATAACTTTTTAAAGGAGCTTATTAGGAAAATATCTCACAGCATTTTCACTTATCAGAGGGAAAAATGTGTCCTCCATCTCTCTGTTCTTTTCATTTCCAAAATGACCTAGAAATTCAATTTGAAATACAAAAACTCTCTCTCCTTCCTCCCACAACTGTGCACCTCTTAGGTGACGATCAGTGAATTTGTGAGTGGATGGAGACAATTGCATGGGTATTTCACTTCTTACTTTGGAGACCAGTTTCTAATAAGGTCTGGAGTTTCCCTGATTTAAATCCTTTTAAATATGCATTTGGGGAGTGCAGTTTAGCTTAGGATAAAACATACTCCTTGGGCATTTTAGTTCTTAGAATAGTTCTGTTTAATTCATTGCCATGTGATGATCATTGACCACTGCAGCAATTATCCCACAAACTGAATTCAGTGGCAAATTAGGAAAGGTTCCTGTGTCTTTTGACAAAATGAACAGTTAGGGACTCACATCCTTATTTTTCTGAGTTTTTCAGGGTTCCTTATTCTGTTATTTACAGACTTGCCAGGATTTAAAGGTTCCCAGTAACTGAAGAAAGTGCGATGAGATGGCGCCAGGGAACAGCTTTCATAGCATTTGCTCAGCAGATGGAGGTCCTCAGTTGTTAGGTTAGCACAAGTTTGCTCAGACGACAGGCTCAGTGGTTTCAAGGAACCCAAGTCACACCAATATTAGGGCATGTTCAGTGCTGTGACTTCAGTGATAAGGAAGGAATTCACTTAGGAATTCAGGAGAATAAATGGTGCAGATGCAACCTACTAGTAGATGGTTTTACAAAAGAATGACTCGATCCCTCCGTCTCCATGAAAGCTTGTTCCCTTTAGGAAATAATTTCTACTGATATCAAACAGACTGGTAAGAGCAGATGGGGGATTCCCAACCCTGAATATCTGTAAGAACATCTGATCCAAGGAGAACTGGGGCTGGGAAAGGAACCTCCTGAGTTTGCTTTCAGGTGTAATTTTTCTGCAGAAATTCTCTTTCTGGGAAGAATGTCCCATATGTGATATCAAGGGATGCTAATGTTCAGGATTAAATATCTTCCGATCGTGCTGTTAGATTTACAGCTGGGCTGATTCACTGCAGTGGCCATCAGGGTATTCTGAGATACATCATGTTTTTTCTAGCTGAAGGTTCAACCTACTAGGAAAGAAATCTTTGAAGTGGGACACAAAAGGTTTGACTCAGTAGACTAAATTGTGGTGTTTAGTGGCATTTGAGGTGCCCTGGAGTATTTAAACCACATTTATAGGTCTGGCTGATATAGCTCATGACTGAACCCACCCCATACATTTATTCTGAAAGATAATTAGCAGCTATTGAGTCTTTTAGAGATTGATCTTGGATTCCACTTCAGCAAAACAACAAGAGCCTTTGCATCTTTACAGGATTTTGGCAGAGTAAGAAGAGAAGGCTGGGTCAGCGCCCTCATACCAGCAACATCTCCACTGCCTTGAGGAGGTGATTTTGATGGATTCCTCCTCCGTCTAAACCTGCAAATGAGCATTCCAAGAAGCTTCCAGAGGGCACATCCTGTTAGCGCACTGCTTCTGGAGATCCAGGTGTTTCCTTGCTGAAGTCACTCCCTTTTTTTGCTTTTAATCAATACACAAGCCACTTTGTCACCTTGGCCACCTATTCCAGCCTACCTCACAAGGATGTTTGGTTGTTCAATCTGTTCAGGTTCCTGCAGCTCTTGGAGCATGTGAAGCAAAAAATATGTTATTATTTTATTCACACACAAAAATAAATGTCTTCTTAAACCAGTAACTATGATCCTATGATCTCTTATTGTTGCTAGCAGCAATTTTCTTTGTGTTTTTAACTTTTTTTTTTTAATCGAGGCTTGTAGAGTCTGGCAATGTCTTTAAACAAATCAGCCCATGAACTTTCACATATTCTGAAGTGGATTGGAAAAGGTGACAGCTAAAACAGAAACCAGGTTTGATAGTGGAACCAAAGTTGTTGAGAGGACAAGACTGAAAGCTGAGTGTGAGGAACTGTACAAGCATCTCTTGATAGTGGGTGGATGACAAAATGGCAATCAAGAAGCTCTTATGCTGTTGCAAACATGAAATATGTATAGTCCTGACTGTACAAACACAGTGATGGGGTCTGAACTATCACTACACAGAAAAAAGGTTTTACATGATATATAAATCGTTTTCAGAAATATCAGACCTGTATTCAGCAGTGGTCATAAAAGAAAATTAAAGGAAAGTTACTCTTAAGAAGAGTGATAGGAAAAAAATAACCTAATATAATGATGCCATGTATAAACACATGGTGCATCAACGAATGATGACTTTCATGAAAATCAGGTTTCTCCATCTCATAAAGTTTGCAGTAGACCTCACTGTGGTCCTTCAGTACTTAAAGAGGGCTTGTAAAAAAGATGGAAAGCAACTGTTTACATGGGCTGATAATGGTAGGACAAGGGGGGATGGCTTCTAGATAAAAGAGGGGAGGTTTATATCAGACATTAGGAAGAAATGGTTTACCATGAGGGTGGCGAGGCCCTGGCACAGGCTGCCCCGAGGAGCTGTGGGTGCCCCATCCCTGGCAGTGCCCAAGGCCAGGCTGGATGGGGCTGGGGGCAGCCTGGGCTGGGGGCAGGGGTCGTGCCCATGGCAGGGGGCTGGAACCAGGCGGGCTTTAAGGTCTCTGCCAGCCCAAACCATCCTGTGATTGTATCCTGTAGGAAACATGATTAAACACAAAAAAAAAAAAAGTGATTAAGCACCCCGTCAGTCAGAAAAGCAAAGCTTTGAGAGACACCATGGCAGGAAAGATTTCTTTTTTGGGAAAAAAAAAAAATGTCTTCTGGAAGAAGAAATGTGGCTTGGAGAATGTTACGAGGGGAGAGTTATCCCGTGCCTTTTCCTACACAGGAAGAAGGAGGTATAAAATGTAGGAGAGACTTCAAAGAAATAAGCTCTCACAAGGAGCTCCGTCCCTCCAACACACACACAAAAAGAGAATTGTTGCCATGGGCTTTGCGTATGCTAAAATGACAATTTTTTAGCACAGTCCCCAGCAACTTTTGGCCTGGACAACAGCTACTGATCCAAGCAATTCCCATACATAATTCAAGGGAGAGTTCATATGTCGGACCTACCCAGTAGGTATTTTGGATATGGTTTCTCTGTGTTTTTGGAAGAGGGGGGAAATACAGATATAACCACGAGATCTATAACGCTAGAGTGCAAAACCAAGGTATTTTTTTCACTGCATCCTCCTACAGTTACAGACTCACAATCAACTTCTTTACTCCCACCATGACTAGTCATAGAAGCAAGAAGTCAATTATTTTGGAGTCAATTTCTTATATCTATCTTAAAAGGATGATAGGGTAACACAAGGCTGATTTCACCCAGGTGCATTAGGATTAAAATAAATAAAAAGGAGTTTCCACAAGGCACTGGAGTCTACTTTTAGGCAATTTACTTGACCTCCATGTCTCTGAATCTCGGTTGATAACCAGCCAAAGAGATTGTTCTTTCCCTACAACTGTAGCCTTTTTTTGGGGGGTGGAAATAGGGTTGAGGTGGGTAGGTGGGGGAGGATTTAAATAGTCTAAAAAGAACTCCAATCAGAAACACAGAGGAAATGCAGAAATCAGAAAAGGTCAAATTAACACGGAGGTTGTGTGTCTGTTTATTTCCTTCCTCTTGTCTTAACTTCCCCATCAAACAATCCTGTCTTGTAAGCCTGAAGAGGACAGCACATCCAACTTTTCCCCATTACTTTGCAAAGATACTGTACGAGACTTCTTATTCAATAAAATAAATAAATAAATAAATCAGATTAAATAAAAACAACCTCTTGATTTCTGCAGCTCTGGATCTGTCACATGAGGTTAGACCCCTTCTGAATTAACATCAGCAACGGGACTGTGCTCTGTAACACCATAGGGCTACACATCGCACTTATTTCTGTGGCTTATTAAACAGAAAAGGCTCAAGAACATAGCAGTAACCCATGTTTGAATCCACCTCAAGTACTTTTTCTGGTTGGGATAACCTTACAGAATATCCAACCAATCTTCAGGCAACTTTATTATTATCATTTTTTCTCCAGGACCCACTCACCTCTATTTTTAGATAAGATGGTATAAAGAAATTACAGTCTCCTTCTCAGCTGCTTTACAGGACCTCAAAAAATCTCTTGTTTGACTACCTGAAGGATGGACCCATTTTCAAAATACTGATTGTGATAAAGACTTCCCCAAAATCTGCTGATGGGTGACTTCTCCCCCTCACAGCTCTCTTCCATGGTAGGGAGCCAGATTGGAGATGCTCCCGTGGCTGATCTTGGGCAGGCACTTGGCGCAGTGGCCTGGATACCCCCACTGAAACCTGGTTTCATGCATGAGCAGCCTCTATCGAGTGCTCCATGAAGGGGAACGAACATCCTGTACCTTCCGCCCACGGCCACCTCCTCTGTGCCTGCCTGTGTCCGTGACACTTGCTGTCATTTCTTCCTTGTCCCTTGCTCTGGGACAGGGAAACTCAGCTTGCTGACTGCTTTTTATTTACTCCTAGGCTGTAAAAGATTTTGTCTAAACTGATTTTGCCCTTCTGCTCTGGCAGATTAATTGCCCATCAGTTGTGATTCAAAGCAGAGACTATTTTGGGTCTGGAGACATTTGCACTCCTTGTCCTACAGCTCATAAAACAGAATAAAAGCGGAAAATTCCCAAGATGAAAATAAAAAACAACAAACCTACCAAGTCCACGAAGGAATGGTGAGTCAAAAGGATGAAGTTACTTTTTCTGGGTGTTGAATTTGCCTTTTTTTTTCACAAGGGCAGGTCCTGTGCATACTCCTCTGCCTGCTCCTTTGCTACCAGGTCAAATATTAACCCTAATGCACACCTCGGGAACGACAGCTTCCTATCAGTAGCAGCCCCACTGCTTTCCCTGTGTGCTGGGGGCTGCTTGCCAGCACCTTACCCTGGTGCCAAGGAGAAGGAAGAAGCAAGGCACCTCGCCTAAGTTCCCTTTCCCTGTCCTGAGCCACTTTTGGGGGGCTTTTATGGCCCCAGTGTATTTACCTTCCAGAAGAAGGAGCTAGGACTCAGGACAAGCACTGCTGGGGCTCTCCAGCAGGAGTTGGGGGAGAGCGGTGAGGAAGATGGAGCTGTTCCCCCTTTCCTTCCCTCTCCTGATATTTTTTTGGGTCCAAAGAGCGTTGAATAGCGTGTAACATGCCAACACCAGCAGGGTTGGTTCAGCAGCATCTCTCCCCCAAAACCAACACCCCTGGAACAGACAGGAGGAAATTTATTCAAGTGCATTTTCCTTCTCCATTAAGCCTGTGCAAATGTGATGGCAAGCAGCTTCACCCTTGGGGGTCTTGCTTTTTGCTGGCCATGTTCTATGAGCATGGACGGCCCCTTTCTTTCCCTCTTGTCTGATGCTCTGCTTTCAGAGATGGAGCCGTGTGTGCGCGAAACCTTGAGCGGGTGCACAGTATTTTGTGTTGTGGGGCTGCATTTGTGCCCTAGCTCACGGAGCAGAAATCAGAGGGCTGGTCAGTGCTTGCTCAAAAAAAAAAAAAAACTATTTCAAGACATAGCGTGTGAGTGTTTTAACATAAAAGACCATCTTTGAGGAAAACATAGGAGAAATAACAGAGGATTCCTTCCTGATCTCCTTCCTGTAGGAAAAAAAAAAAAAAAAAAAAAAAAAAAAAGGAGGCACTGCAAAGAGGGGGACATAATGTCACTTCATGTACCTCTCATCTCCATGGATGGGACCGTGAAGGCAACAGCCCGTTTAGGAACCTGTGCCTCTGCCTCAGCCACTGCTCTGGGCAGTGTGTGCAGACATATGTGCCCTTTCCATAGACCATCACTGCCCACCCCAATTCTCACAGCTCCTGGCAGAGGTCTGGAGCTCTGTTTCCTCGTCGTGTTCCCCCAAAACATCACTACAGCAATGTATGGGGTCAACCCACCACTGTCAGTCCAGGGGGTGCGAAGGGAAGGAAATGTAAGCTTGATATCCCCAAGCATCTTCTGGGTGCTGTGCCCTTCACATGAGACAGGAAGATTTGAGGCTCCCCTTCCTTTCCTTAGACCTCATGGGGTCATGCCAGTGCTGTCAGTCCTACCTGTCCCACCAGCATTACATAATTTCCCAGTCTGTTGGGCAGGGACAACAGCTCATGAAGCAATTAAGAGAATTTGTCCACTTTGCCACTTGCCTCTTCTTTTTTCTCCTCAACTTCCTCATCTGCCATCCACTGTAAAGAAGAATTTTGCTTGTTTCTAAAATCCTAGTCCTGACGTAGAAAACCAATGCATTTTTTCACAAGCTGAAGCACCCACTTCATGCCTGACACCCAATTTGTGGCAGCTGGTTTCCCAGACACAGAAGTCCATGTCCTCTGTGCTCAGACATAGCTGAATTCCTGCTGTTTATTCCCAATTGTTTCAGTTTGCTGCTCACACAGAAGCAGTAAAAAATTAAGCACCCTCATGACTTCATTTCATTAATGATTCTTGGCTTATGATGTTTGCAAAAAAAAAACCACACGTGCAGTTCTCATATGCCTCAGGAGTGGCAATTCTTGTAGACAAGCACAAATATTGAGAGTGCTGTACAACAGTCTGGTGACACTTCCTCTGGTCCATCCTATAGACGGATGGTCCTTCACAGGCATGAGAAAAAAAAAAAAAAGATGAGATTTTATTTATTTTTCAGATATAGGAAAACGTTACAAAGTGATAAGAGATGTGAAGACATCACACACAATTAGACACAAGCAGACCTGGTATGCTGAATCTAAGGAACCGGCCAGAGAGATGTGATTCTGTTTATAACCACATCAGGAAGGTGACTAGCTGCAAGGGAAAATGTTATTAAACTGAAGTCATTTGGGGCAGAGAATGAGTAGGTTTGAGGTCTCCACAGAGGCTTTGGAAGAAGGTTGAAACTGTCAGTGGGGTACAGGAATTCAATGCTGGTAGCAGCAGTGAGGCACATAACCTCACCGTTTTCAAGATACAGTTGGGTGCTGAAAGGGATTTGGGATGCAGTCTCCCATAATAAGGTGGCACAATGCACAGTGGTCTTCCTTCTAGGCCTTTCTGTCTAATGACTTCATTTTCCAGGTTCCTTAAAAATTAATGGTTAAGGTCTGAAATATAAGATGTAGATAACTGAGCTTTGAACCATGCAAGGAGAAAATCTGGGAGAACAGAGGTATTACCATGCTGAGATTTCACAGGCAGGGAGGGGGAATGTCCACAATCCTTTCACTCCCAGTTCCTCCAGTTGCAGCCCTACAACTCCTATCCCAGTGAGGACTGAAGCTCTGACCCACTCCTCCATAAAAAGAGGAGGGTCCATTGCCTCCCACTTCCATGCAGCCTTGCTATGCTAGCAGTGCCATGGGGCTGGGAAGGGGACAGTCTGTCACAACACCATGGCCAAGAGCCACGGGGCATCAGCAAATCTGCATGGTTTACAGCGTTGTGGGTCATGGAAACCCACCTCTCTCCTCCTCCAATCCTGTGTCCTGCCCGGGTGCAGCCCACCAGCTGGCACCAGGCATGCGAGCACAGGGTGTTTTGGCTCCTCAGGTCAGCTAACATGGTTTGGTCATCATTCAGGTCAGGCATCTTCGAATGTGTCGGGTTGCAACATCTTCATACATCACCAATCTCTATAGTGATAGGGCAATGAACTCTCTGTTCTACAGACAACCACTCCTCCACCCCCTAATTGTCTGCACTGCTCAGTCCCAGAGCGTTTATAAGTACGGGGAGTAACCATCTTCTGCCTCATTCATCAGCTTCCGTCCATCTTCAGGTATCTTCACGCCTGCAAAGACTATCACTAGCTGGCAATCATGAGAATCCTTTTCTTCCTTGTCGCTCTTCTCTTCTTCATCTTCCAGGCTGCTCCAGGTAAGACAGAAAATATGTGAGATGGAGGCTAATGTGCAGAGAAGTCCTAACCTCTCTGCTCTTGGGCTCTGACTGACATACTATAAGTCCCCTTCCTAGTTGTAGCCCTAATCTTTAACCTATTGAGTCAAGGTCCTTGATAGTCTTGCTGGTGGTCTCTTTCTAGCCTTATCCATCCTGTGTCCAGTTGTCTGACAGCATGATAGCAAAAAGATGGTCCTCCTGTGTATTCAGGCAGCTCTGTAGGCTGATACTTAAGATGTAACAATGCATTTCACGCTGCAATGTGGGAGCTTTCTCTTCTCACATTCACACCTGCACCTTGTCAGTGTGTGTTCTAGACTAGTAGGCCTCTATTTTGGGGAAAGAAAAAAAAAGTAGTTGAGACTGTGGTGCTTTGCCTGAACTCTATTGTCCATGTGCATTAAATGGGTTTCGAGCACATGCATCATTCCAGACTGTTATGGGGTCTTCAGAGAAGTTTAATCTTTCTCCACTGTTTGCAGTAGACTCAAATTTGTACTTACTTTCCTAGACCAGCAAATGCCAGTCTACTCAGAGAAGGGATGTAGAATTGCTTAGACCAAGAGCAGGCACTTGTAGGAGATCCATTTAAGGAATATAAAAAGAACACAAATTGAATTTCTGCCTGAACATGCCAGTCGGAACAAGTAATGTTTAACCTGGAAACTCTCTGAACCCACGCTTGGGGCTAGCACTTTATCTGGGATAAGCCCAGGCAGTTGCACCGATGAAGATGGAGATGCAGAGTTTGACATCACCCGAGCATTTGGTTCTTCAGTTCTGAACATATCAAGCATGGTAAAAACAGCATGACATCTAGCTAAAACCATGTACAACACTAGTGACAATAGTAACAGGCTTTATTTTATAGTACATACGTAACTGCATCAAAAATTCTAGTTGGGAATTCTAGTCTCACAGGTTTGGCTGTGATTAAGATTTACCTTTTATGATTTTTTTGCCAACTGTTTTAACTTTACCATATCTTATTTGGCAACACAGTGCACAGCTTTCCTGTGAGCATGCAGAAAGCTATTGAAAGCAGCAGATAATGATAATGAATCATAAACATGCTTTGCATTTGCTGAAAAAGCCTGAAAAAGTCAAGTTAAGACATTTTAATTTGAATGACATCACATTTTTAGGGTAATATGAGATTCATTTTAAGGTAATTTTTTTTTCTGTGTTTCCTATGGCTTTTTCACATACTGTAGCATTACTGTGTGTAACTGGAATGACAAGTACATGTCTCCAGCAGGAATGCTAAGGAAGCTAGTGTCTTTGTGTCATTGAGAGCTTGTCTCTGTGTCATTGAGAGCTAGTGTCTCTGTGTCATTGCTAATCAGGTAGATTCTCCCTCCAGACATTACAGCCCACTGTTCTAACTAGTTTGCATTTCATATGGATGTAAAGACCTGTTACCCCAATCACAAACCTGCATGCCAAGCGCTATGTCATGATATCACATACCATGCCTGGTTAAATTGATGCTGCAACTCTCCTTATCCTCTGCCTTGACAAGTGAACATGAATTTTCCCTTGAATTTTTTTGCAGCTTACAGCCAAGAAGCTGCTGACACCTTAGCATGCCGGCAAAACCGTGGCTCCTGCTCTTTTATTGCATGCTCTGGTTCTCTGGTTGACATTGGGACCTGCCGTGGTGGGAAGCTGAAATGCTGCAAATGGTAAGATGAATTCCTCCAGTGCAATGCTCATGCAAGTACAAATAGATTTACTAGGCTTTTCTTTCTCTTTGGCATGCAGAAGGACACCTCCTCCTGCTTCTTATGTCCTCCAAAAAGTAGAAATAATAATAAAAAAAAAAACAACCAACCAAAAAAATCAACACTCTAATTCCTGGGCATTTGGCTGATAACCGAAAACAGAGCCTTGTGGAATTAAACAGAATATTTGCTGCTCAGGCAGCACACAGTTCCATGGAGCTGATGCTGGATTAGCCTCTGAACCCCTAGGAAATTTAGTTTCAAAGGAGTGTCCTGTCCTGCCTCCTTCATCTTTGAAGCCCATGGGCATTCTGTATTATTTGGTCCCTGGTGCACCAAACGGCTTCAGGTTTCAGACAATATAAAACATAACCAAAGTGAATGTTATGTTACCTGTAGGAGGCTAGAGGAAAGAAAAATGCCAGTCTGCTTTCTCTGAAAAAGCCACAGGGAGAATTTGGTGATAAGCAGGGAGGGAGCTGGATTTTGCCAGAGCTGGCTGTCTTCGCAGCAAGAGGGCTGTTTTCTCCCCGAGACCATACCTCTCTGTGATACTAATGCAGGTTTGGGCTCACACTCAAGCCTACAGCCTTTGAAATTCCATACTGCTAATAACTTGGTTCTTCTTCCAGCATGAGCCTGGTGCCAGGGCAGAACCAGCTCATGCTCAAAATCTGCCCCTACTAATCAGTGTGGAGACAGCTGGCTTCAGACAGCTCTGAAGACTCCTCTTCAATCCACACAGGCAGTAGCACTGAACTTCACACCACCAAACCCCAAGGTTTTCAGCACAGCATAACCATTAGCAAGTCAGGACTCACACCTGCAATGCAGTTCTCCATCTGGGTTGCTTTATTGGGTCAAAGGGTCAGATATTAAACCAAATTAGACTGTAAGAGATCTTCCACCCTGTAGAAGTCCAACATTTTTTCTTCAGCACCCATGAGAAAGCTTCTGCATGTATTGGAGCTGTACTTGAGGGAGCAATGCTGTAATGTCACAGTCCGACTCTGCCATTGGTGGCATTTCACATCAAAGGAGCTGTAACAGATCCACACACTTTTGGATATTATAAATCTGTTGTTGCTGTAGTTGTTGTTTTGTTTAATTGTTCAATTACTTTTATTTTTAATTATTTGCCTTTATACTTAATTGAATTCGCTTTCTGTGAAACATCATGTTGAAGGATACAACAAAAGTGAGAGGCCTTGTCACACTTCTGAGGGCATGGAAGAAAGGGAGAGGATCAACCATGCTTGCTTTATTCCTAAATTAGTTTTATTCTTAAGCCATATGCCCGTCAGGCATTCTGGGTCATCAGCAGCTGCAGCCAGCAAACTGTGGTGTGTGCTGAGTGGTAACATCCACATCCTCCATTTTATCTGGTTTGTCTTATGGCCCTTCTACTCAGCACCGGTGAAGCTGCACCTGGAGTACTGGGTCCAGTCCTGGGCCCCCAGCACAGAGAGACCTGGGCCCAGCGGGCAGAGCCCAGCCCAGGGCCCCCAGGGTGCTGCCGGGCCCGGAGCCCCCGTGCTGTGAGGAGAGGCTGCGAGAGCTGGGGCTGCTGGGCCTGGAGCAGAGGAGGCTCCGGGGGAGCTCCCCCATGGCCATCAGTACCCGCAGGGAGGTGCGGAGAGGCCGGAGCCGGGCTCTGCTCAGCGGTGCCCAGGGCCAGGCCCAGAGGCCCCGGGCCCAGCCTGGAGCCCCGGCGGCTCCCCCTGCCCCTCAGGCAGCACTGCTGGGCTGGGCGGGTGCCGGAGCCCTGGCACGGGCTGCCCCGAGAGGGGCCGGGGGCTGCTCCTTGGAGAGCTCCCCGAGCCCAGGGATGTCCTGCTGGGGCAGGGGGGGACAGGGGCACCCAGGCGTGTGCCCAGACTCAGCCATGCTGTGATTCTGTGAGCATAGAGCAGAGTTCCAGATCCCGAGGATCTCCTGTTGTCTAACCCCACGTGTTACCAGATTTCTGCACCAGCCTGAGATGGGAAAGCATCATTTACTTGTTTGGACAGAGATAGGCAGAATAGCTAAGCACTTCATTTCTCTTTGCAGGACACCCAGTTCCTAAAACTGATACCTCACTGACCAGGCAGACAAGAGCTCTGGGAACCTGAGACATCTCCAGACTTTTGACATCAATGAATCCCAGCCTTGGTGCAAACCTGAGGAGCCTTTCCCATGGGGTGAAGACTCCTGGGAGGACGAGGAGATCTGAGAAGGAGTTCTTGTAGCCCTGATAGAGATTTGCAGCTTCAATTCTAATAAAAGCAAGTCACTGTGAAACCACATTGCTGACATTTGCTTGTGTATGTCAGGGTGGTTTTTGTTGTTATTGTTGTCTATAAAAAAATCAACCTGTAAATGAAGCTTATTTAACTAAATTAAGTTAATTTAAGCGCATGTGTCATTGAGTCCTGTTAAATCATCCTGCAGAGTGTCTGGGTTGCAGCAGTCTGTGTGTGGCAACATGTTATGTCAGTAAATCATAAACCAGGGTGGGGTTCAGAAGTTCTCCAGTCCTCCATCACCTGCCTGCACACCAAGAACAGCAGAGAACAGCAATGCAGAGAAATCCTAGCATGGCAGAAGGCCAACTTCTTTAGGTCTTGAAACTGCCTCGCCACATCTATGTGATTCTGCTCCTGTTACCTTTATTTGGTCTAGAGGAGCATCACATTAGTGGGATCCTAACGAGCCAAACTATTTACCACAGCGCTGTGCTCTCTGGATGCATGTCCATCACCCTGGAGTCTCAGCACCTGCTGTTATGAGGTACAGAAGTGTCCCTTGCTTCCCCTTCCCATCCCCAGCATCCCAGAACACAGGACCTGTGCTTTCCATCCCATCAGCTGCTATGAGCTGGTTTTGGACTGCCATGTGCCCTGAACATGGCCCCTTTGTTCCATTTTTTTACTAGCCTACTCACAGTGTGTTTGGGGAAGTTATCCCTGACTGTTGCTAGTTAATCTAATAAGGAAGAGGATCAGGCCATGCTCCTGTCTGTATAGGGGTTTGGTTTCCTGGAGAACTTTACCCCATGTCCCACTAACGCTGTCTGAGATGGGATCCAGGTCTTACAGCAAAAACACAAACCAAGACAATTCTTTGCAGGTATAAGGCTCAGACACAAGTCTTCTGGAGCAAGTTTATTAAAATTTGTAGAGATATTTAGACTATGAAATTTGAAAACCTCAGCTGTGCATTCAGCCTCTCCTGGAGACTTTATCTTTCAGTGCTCATCCCATTATTACTACTATTTATTATTATTATTACTATTTATATTTTAAATATAAAAGAAAAACACGAGCATCTGTTCTGGAGGCCAAGGCGAGAACCTGTTCTGCATCCTCTCATGGGGACAGACTTCTGCATGGCAATAATCTGCGCTCTGGGATGCAGTGCAGTTTTGTTAGGAAACTATTTTATTTTAGAAAAAAAGAAAAAGCTTAGTCTTTTCTGGGTGGTCCAAGGATCACTTTTGCAGTCTCTTCAGGCCATTCAGTTTGTTTGTTGAGGTGTTTGTTGTCATTCTTCTGTTGTTTGTGTTTTAGGGTTTATGTGTGTTTGCATGTGTGTGTGTGTGTGTTAAAACCATATTTTTAGCCCCAAATTCCAGATTTTCTAAAGGGAAGACGTCTCTCATAAATTGCCAGGAGATCTGCTTAGCTGGTCTAAGATACTGGCAAACACTAGTCGTACTGCAAAAGAGAAAAGAAACTTTCAGATTTTGTTCTTACAACCAGGAAAATATTTGAATAAAAGGAACTGACTGAGCACCAAGCACTGAGAGCAAAAATATTCCTGGATAATTCAGGAATTCTTAGCAGGGTCTCTACAGTCTTTCTGCTGCTAAATTGTAATCATGTTTGTAATCATGTAATAGAAAACCTTTCTATTTTACTTAATAATGAAATGCAAGGAAGCTTCTGTTCCTGAAGCTTCTTTCGTATCTTGAAGTCTCTGGTATGGAGATATGGAATTTCTCTATATAAATCTGCTGCTCACTCTTTGTTTTTAATGTCTCTGCCATTACTATTGAACAAAGTTTAAATGAGTGTCCAAAACCAAGAGCAACTACAACATCTTGCAGCAAAAAGAAACAGAAAATTAAGTATTAGAAACAGTAGAAGCAGAGTGTACATTTGCTTTTTTTTTTCCTGTTTTGTATTGGCATAAATATGCAGGAGAAACTTTTAAATTCTGCTAAGGAATTAGATTTTTCTTTTTTTCCCTAAAAAGGGGACAATTATAGACAACATGACTTTCAGGTTTTTCTTCTGAACACGAGTGAGTCCTGGTAGACTTTACAATATAAAACATGCAGGTTTCCTATTTACTGGTTCAAAACTTCATGGGTCCCTAGACAATATGCACATCCTATTGAGAAATGTGTCCTCCAAAGCCAATATTACTTGTCATGAGGCATCTGGACCAGGTAATGGGAACTGCAGAGAAAAGATACAATTTCTAGCTAATTACTTATCTCTGCCAAAGACTTTTGACTGTGAACTGTCTTTCCTATAAGGCACTCGAGCTGCATCATTTTTGACCCCAGGGAGCAAGCGAGGAAACCCCTAGGAAATCCTCTGAGTATACAGAGTCCCTTCTCCCTTGGGAGCTTGCACTGGAGGAGTTTCACGTCCCAAGGGCAGACTGGATGTGTTAAAGTGAGTAATGAACCCATTCCCCCATGAAACACCCAGTCTTCATCAAATCCTCAACTCACCACAGTCCGACAGCAAGGGATCCCTTGCTGGCAACGTCCAAAGGCTCTTGTATTGGTTGGGGGGCAGTGGTCTGTGCAACAGGTACCCCCCGCCTGCTTGCATTGCACGGCGTTGTTAGGTGCTCGCATGAAACCTGTGCAAAGAAGCTGAGTCTTGATTTTCCTTCCTAAAGATCAAGTATGAGTCAGGGCTGTAGCATGACAGCAATATCCCAGTCTGCATGTGATCTGGCCACATCCACACCATTAAATTCTCTTCATTTCCAAAGGAGGGTCAACGATCACACACAGAGTGTTTGACTACTACAGAAGTAGCCTGAGATGTAAACCCATTTTATTTCTATTTCTGTTTTACCCTTTCTGTACTCACAAAATCCCCTCAGGGTTTCCTCTGAGTTTATAGACCTCTTACCTAAAGAGCTTTGGAGCACTACGAGGAGCACAGCAAAGAAAAGGTAAATGATCTTCATGTCCAAATGCAGTGGCACAAGGTACAACAGCTACTAGGGAAAAGCACAGGAAAAGGTACATAGGCCATTACTTGACCCAAAATTATGGATGACATATAAGCTGCAATTTGTAAATAAAAGTTGAATAAAAGTTGTCATTTATGCAATTGAGTAAATGTTCTAGAATCAATCTATTGAAATACCACTTTCTGAACAAACATATATTTTAAAGTTCAGTTCATGAGATGAAGGAAATGTATTTTATGCATATAAAATTTAAAAGAATAAAATGAGTATAGCAATTTTCTCTCCATTGCATGCAAAGACAGTCAACATTCCACCTACATTCAAATTTCATAAACCCTGAATATTATAATTTAAAATAAAATAAATATCCTCCACATCTTATCCAATTCTTATAATTTAAGCACGTTTTTCTAGGTGTCTTTTATAACTTATACAACATTGCTACATAAACAAAAGCATCAATACTTCCATTATGGTGTGGTGTTGCATGTTTGTGGCAAGATGATTAATGACAAAAGTGTCCATTTTATTTAATTATCACGTATTTTGATTCAGGGATTTGTAGATAAAGACTTAAACCATTCTAATTTCTCTAGATAATGAACGCTCAGAAACTTTAACTGTAGAAATAATAATGATTTTTGTAGCTTACAAAGCAGTAGCAAGTCCTTGAAAATATCTTTACAGAAAAATCTAAGGAGACATTTATCCCTTCTCTTCATAACACCTCTATAACATACAGCAGCTGAAAGCCTCAAAGCATCTCCCCAGCATCAGCCCTTTTTTCAGGCTCTAATTAAATTTTGCAAATGATACAAACCAATGTAATCATACAGAATCACCACTATTGACTACAATAATAATTCAAATGCATTAATCAAATATCAAATATCAAGTATTATACTTTTCATTGTTCATAAGCTTTTAATTAAGCTGCAGAAGCAGACACCTTGGAATGACAATTTTCATTTTAGATAAGCAAAGGATATTTTCATAGAGATAAGCATTTTTTCTCCTTGCCAATTGTTTTCAGCTCATCCTAGAGGACTTCAGGCATCAGTAGGTAACACGTGGAGAGGGGGGCACTCTGGCTGGTCTGTCCTACCTGGTTCTTCTTAGTGAGGAGCTCAGCTTCACAGGGTGATGCCTTGCCCCAAAACAACAGGGTTTATATATTCCTGCTGATGCCAAAGCTGCCACAGACCGGCCAGCCAATGACTTGGGCTTCTCACAGCATTTCCCAGCAGTTGAAACATCACTTCCCAGCAGCCAACGAGCCAAACATGTTTAGGCCAAAGTGTTCCCCTGTGCTGCCAATACTGGGACAAGATCTTCAGCACATGAATTCACACAAACACACAGAATTATGGAATGGCTGAGGTTGGAGGCCATATCCAGGGTGGGCCACATCCAGGTGGCTTTTGAAGATCTCCAAGGAGGGAGACTCCAAAACCTCCCTGGTCAAGCTGTATCTGTTGTTATATTTGTTGGCAAGCTTACTTTAAATTTCTGAAACAGGGTAATTAAACTAACTGGTATTTTAACCACTGTATATTGTTATTGACTTCAAATATCAGTTTGGCTACTCAAGATCATGAAAGGTATCCATATTTAACCTGTATCTTACTAATTAAACCCAACCTGTACCTTAGTAATTAAATATACACAATCCATGAATTAATATTGTAGACCAGATATACTTTCACAGCTGTACTTCTAATTTACTTTCTTCTCTCCATGATGCTGCAAAGGATGTGTGTAGCACTTAAATTGTGTTCTTCTTTTAATGACTACATGCAGGCACATATATGTCAGAGAACCATAAAATCATAGAACCATAGAATCGTAGCATCATTATTATATTATATATATATAATGTCTGTGTATGTTTATTTCATAATACATAAGTATTCTAACAAATAAAGGCTGATTTTTCTAACCTGCTTTATATTTTATCTTAGCTGAAGAACATACAAATAGGAAAAAAAATCCAGCTATCCCAATCTATGATTTAGTCAATACCAGTCAGGATACTAAGTAATTACTTTCTTATAATGGTGTTATTTCTTACTCTCTCATTTCTCTACAGTCCTCCTAGGACATTCACACTAATATGTATATGTATATGTATATATGTGCATTAAGCCATCTAGTATTTAGAAGAAGAGTCCTTCCATGTGGTCATGCTAACAAAGTTTTAGATATAAATGCTATATATATAAAATATAAATATAAAATATAAATATAAAATCCCAGCTGGCCTGAAACAGATCTTTCTATCACCCAGAATGCCACAGACTCCTGTGCTCTATGAATATTCAGGGATCGATTCGTTTGCTCACACTTAGGCAAGTGCCACATGGGATGTCCTTGTGTGCCTCCTGGCCAGCCAGGCTGCTCCAGCAAGGCTTGGTCTCCTCTTTCCTGAACCTTGTCTGCCAGCCCCATCTCACCCAGAGCACTGCAAATTCCTCTGGATGTTGGGGTGAAGGTCACTGAATTAAGCCCTTTGTTTCTATTTATCATTTGTATCCTGCTGTGGCTTACCTCTGATGTCAAGGAGTCCTCAGACAACTTCAGGCCAAAAGGATCCTCCACCGTCTCTTTGCCATCCTCTTCTCCCAGTGTGCTCTGTGCAAATGACAGGAAGGGATAACAGACCTTTGGTACGATTGCCCAACACTTGTCCTTACGGCACGTCCGCAATTAGCAAGGATAACATGAAATCCAGCTGGGGAAATGTCCTGCTGCCTGTTCAGTGGCCTTGGCTGGCACCGTGGAAACCTGCCCAGACCTGACTTGGCCAAAAGCTGCCTGGAAATCTCATCTGCTGCCTGTTGATTTCTGCCACAGCACTGCATGAGCAGCAGTAATATTTGTCTGTGCTTCAGGCTTCATTACAAAGCCAGGCTTCATGGAGACTTTACCCATGAAGATGGGGCCAAAACATAGATTTAAATAACCTGAAGGTGGGAATCTGAGCTGCCTTTCCTTTCGGTCAACTCAAGCAACTCTAAATCTGATAGCTTTATAGCTGACAAGGGCCAGACCTCCTGCCTGGTGGGACACAGCACAGCACAGTCTGACTGCCAAGCTGGCAGCAGCTGCATGCATCTGGGTCTTCCCACCATCCTTGAACTACAGAAACAAACTTCTCAAGGCATGGGTTATCAAGTCTGAAAGTTATCAAGCATGGCTTCACTTTTTTAAGTTGCTGGTTCATGTACAATGATTTGTTTGACAATTTTTTTTAGGGGTTGAAACTTCTATAGCAGAGAGTAGGATAAGCAAAGGTGCATCCAGAGGAGATGGGGTAACATGGCTGAGTGGGAAAGTCCCAAACAAACAAGGACCAGATAACCTGAGAAATAAATACGAGGCTGGCAGGTATGCTGGTTATCCTGCCGGAGTCTGGGCAGCCTGAGAAAGATTAAGTGGAAGTTTGTATTAGGAAGGACACTGAAACAGCAGAAAAAAAATCAAGAGTAACTCTAAGAAGCAGCAGTAGAAATAGAAATGTGATCCATTATGATTTTGTATGAAAGGTTGTATGCATTTAGGTTAAAATTTCATATACTACTATGCCGTAAACTATTAACTCTGCAGTTAAGAAGCCGAAAACAAAGCAGTGCTCATTCTTTTATTGACATGGACAAAAGAAAACCAGGATAGACGTAAAGGACAAAATGTTACGGAGGCACACAATGGCCATGCTGCTGTTGCAAGCTAGACAATTAAGCTGCACACTGAAGGCAGAACAAAGACCCTGCAGGACCTAGGCAGCAGTCGTTGCATGTTCCCAGGTATTTCACATAACCCTGTGGCCTAACGTCTCTTACAAAAAGTGAAATACTCTTAGATGGATTGCACCAAGATCGGGGGATTTGTGGTCAAAGTAGTTCCAAAACGGAGCCTCCTGTCTCATTGGAAGACACCAAAGTGCAGAACAAAGCTAGCTGGGAAAGGCTTCATTCATTGGCCCATGACTGCTCTGCCAGCAACCCCAAATTTTATATATAGAGGCATGTTTGGGTCTGGGGCATCTGCTGGAGAAGAGAGACAGAAGGCAGTGGTGAGTGATCCTGCACCTCCTCTGCTGGTACCTCCTTCCATGCCTTGTCCTGGACAGGCACCCTCACCTCCTTCCCCTTTTCCACTTCTTTTGCTTTCATTCCTCTTCAGTCCAACGAGTATTCAGCACTCGTTAACCCCTCCCATCTCATTACTGCAGTGAGCGTGGCGATGTGTGCATGTCCTGCAGAACCACGGGTGGCTTGCAGGGACTGCAGGAGGAAGCTGTCTTTGCTGATCTCCAAAGGGAGTGGAGATAGACCCAGAAACATCCACTGTAGGCATCAGAGATTGCCTTTTGAGCTACGTAACTTGCCCAAATTTCAGTCCCATTTTGGCTGAGTTCAAGAGATAAATAAGTCCTTTTCTGACTTTCAGAAGCATGATGGTAGTAGACTCAGTCCCTGAACACTTTGTGAACTACAGTAGGGTTGAAAGTAAAATTCATGGGTCTGTGTTGGTTTCAGAGGAATCTGTCCTGTGTCATACAGGTCTGGAATATCATTTTTCAATGCAAGAAGACCAGGACAATTTAAGTTGAAAGGAACTGTGGGGACTTCTAGTCTGAATCCCTGCTCAAAGAAGATGTGGTTAGGTTGGGTCAGAGCTGCATTTAGGGAGGTTTTGAATGTCTCCAAGCATGCAGTTTCCACTCCATTCTTCATTCAAGTTCACTGTATTTTATAAGCCTCTGGGTTTCGTCATTCAGGACATGTTTTAAGCACTCCCCCAGTCAGGAGGGAGCAGGCCATGCGGTGAATTTTGGTCTTGTGGTCTCTGTTCCTTGCAGATAAGGACTTCACAGCTCAGCAGTGGCCATGAGGATCCTTTACCAGCTCCTGGCTGTCCTCTTCATGGTGCTCCAAGGAGTGGCAGGTAAGCTGTGACCATGGCAGGCTGGAGAGGTGGGCCTACAGGAGTGTCAAGAGGTTCACCGAGGAGACGCCCAAAGTCCTGGGGAGGAACAGGCCCAGCACCAGGACAGGTCAAGGGCACCCAGATAGAAAGCAGCTCTGCAGAAATGGACCTGGGGGGCCTCCTTGGAGAGCTCCCAGAGCTGCCAGGACATGGGGCTGGGCACCCTACAGGGGTAGGGGGGGGACAGGGGTACCCAGGGGTGCCCCCATGCTGCGATTCTGTGATTCTGAGATGTGAAGAGGAATTAGAGAGGAGAGAGAAGGTGCATCCACTTCTGCTCACTTGTGTGGTAAACAACTATTCTTTTTTTTCGCCGTGCAGGTCAGCACTTCTTCCCTAGGCCAGTCGACCCTTGTGTACTCCAAAATGGAATCTGCTTTCCGGGGATATGTCGGCGGCCATATTACTGGGTTGGAACGTGTCATAATGGAGGTTCCTGCTGTGCGAGGTATGTGAAAGTGCAAGGCATCACCTCAGCAGTGACTGAGATCCTCTTGGTATTTTCTCCTGAGTAACATCTGAGAGGCACAGCTGCTGACAACATCTTCTCTCACTTCTCCAACACCAGCTTTGCTGGCACGGAGGGTCCTCAGGGGGCATTCACGTTCCATGGCAGCTTATCTTGTGGTGCCATGACATAAAGCAGAGAGATCCCCCCAAAATAACATCACTGCAGAAAACCTCCTGGTGTGTAAGCTGAGACTGTGTCTTTTTCACCATGCAGGGGGTGGAGGCACTGATGACTCCCTGGATTCTCCTTGGAAATCCTTTCCGCATCTACCTAGTGGCCTCTCAATCACCCTGACCCCATCACTCCTGGTGGCACATCTTGCTCTCACAAGTTTCCTTTGCACTGAAGCAAACAACAGCATCTGTGAAAACATAAATTTGGACCAGGCCTCACCACAGAAACCATTTCTTTCCTCCCTTTAATAAAATTACTTCTGATGGCATTCATATGGTTGAACTTTGGCTGTGTTTGGTGGGGAAGGAGGGGATTTTTCCTAGGAATACTCTCACCATAAGCAGTAACACACAGGTGGGCTGGTGGCTTGTAGAGTCTGGAGAAAAAGAGGCTGAGGGGAAACATCACTCTCTACAATTACATGAAAGGAGGCTGTAGCGAGGTGGGTGACAAGGGCATGAGGAAATCAGCCTCAAATTGTGCCAGGGGAGGTTTGGATTAGATATCAGGAAGAAATTCTTCACAGAAAGAGAGTTTAGGCATTGGAACAGGCTTCCCAGGGAAGTTGTGGTGTCCCCCTCCCTGGAGGTATTTAAGAGATATGGGGATGTAGCGCTTAGGAACATGCTTTAGTGGTGGACCTGGTGGTGTTAGGTGATGGTTGGACTTGGAGATATTTAGGGTCTTTTCCAACATAAATGATTCTATGATTCTATGATCTAACACTTGTGTCCTGCTGCAACCCCAGGGAAAAGGGAGGTCATTTGATCCTCTGCCCCCCAATGGCCACGTTCCTGGAAGACTCTTGCAGTGACCATGGTCAGGAATGAAACCTAGTTTCTCTCTGTGATGGGTGCTATTGTACAACAGGTACATGTTCCAGTAGCTTCAAATCTGCTTTTCCAAGGCATTTTACTATTTTGGACTGAGATGCCAGAGACAGATTTCATGCTTTCTGTCTCTTTTTCTCTGTCATCGTTGCCTAGCAGTGTAGAAAATGCCAAGGTATCTCCAGCCACTTCCTTCAGTGGGCCTGGAGGCGTTTGAGACATTTCGCTCCTGAGGGGACCTCATGAAAGTGAAATACAACAATATTTTGGATGACATCGGACCCCTGACAGGACACCAATTAGAAAAGAGGTACAAAGAGGGGACGAGGACACCAGCAAACACATTCCCACTGTGTGGACCTTACTGCTGGCACAGTAGCACCAAAGGGCTGGACTCTGCTCCTAGCTTGGTACCTTTAGCTGTCAAATCAAAGAGAAGATGGAGTGGGATCTGTCCATGGAGATTTTAACCTCATATTATGATTTCTCCTTGGTTAATCAAGATTACTACGTGATCATTAAATTCATCATCTTGGTTAGATAGTTTTAGTGCACTGATCAAAGTGTATAACCACATATATATGTTACTAACTGAGATGATCTAAACTTGTCTTGAAGCTTTGTCTGTTAGCTGTAATGAAGTACATCCATTACAGATGCACTTATAAATACAGAACACCATCTAAATACCAGCTATCCTACCTTGGGTGGATTTACTTTGGTAGTACAACAGCTGGTAACAGCTTTTGCAGTGAATCTAGAGGAATCTGAATTTCTTTATACTGTACACTCCACAATTGCATTAAAATGCATTCACCTCCTATGCAATGGTTATGCCTTATGGCAAGAATTCAGTTCAACACACATGAAGGAGGTTAAGGGGTGCCATTATCACACAAATGAGGAACAGTGTTCTGGCTGTGCCTGAATACAATGACCTGGAGGTGCCTGGAGCCTTCATTGCAATGAACAAACTGTCCTCTGGAGGTGAGGGGTGGAACAGCAGTCAGGTATTGGTGTAGTAGCATTTTAAATAAGAGATTTATTAAAAATTTTGATAACTTTAATAATAATTTTATTAAATAATTTATTAATAATTAAATAATTCAATAAAAATGATACTATAAAAGACCTTCTTAATATTTTCTACTTTTTTTTTTTTTTTTTTTTTTTTTTTTTTTTTTTTTTTTTTTTTTTTTAACCAGAAAACTATTAGGAGCAAAGTTTGGAATTATCCCTTCATTTTGCTCCTAACTGCCTCAGGTTGAGTAACAATTACGGTTGGTAGGCAAGCTAACCACAAGCTCTTGGCAAGTTGTGAAGCAACTACATATTATGCCATTTTCTTTCCCTCCATTTTCTTGCTTTATGGTCAGAAGTTCATAGACACACCAGAAATTGAACTATCAGTTTTTTATACTGCAAAGAAACCTGTTCATTTTCAAAAATATGTAGAAAATAAAAAGCTACCTCATTCATATCAGGATATGAATTTCAGGGAAATCATTTGTAGGCATATTTTCATATGTATCTCTCTCTATGAGTGTGTGTGCCTGTGCATGTATGCACATATGTTTATGTATGTACACTTATGAAATTGATATCAAAGTATTAAAAAAATTACCATACTAGTAACTAAATTTAGGACTCAATAAGAAATTAAATATTTCAGTTTAGTTTTGAGAATAAATGATCTCTGAGCCATGGTGCCATTTGAAGATGGATTTCGGTCTGTTAAATACACCTGTCATTGAAAATAGCAAATGCATCATAACCTATTATGATATAATTTGAGTGTTATATTAAAATGATACATAAACAATGTTTTGTTGACTGAAGGGAGGTGTAAATTAAAATATGATGTGAAAAAATATTTAGTATTGGTGTCTTTGGATAGCTGCTGGGTACACCAAACTTAACAAGTGACTTGGTGCGATGGAAGATTAGTAAATAGGAAACGATCCACAGACCTTAGAGACTGCTGATGCTCCTCAAATCTTTGTTGTATGGATTTACAGCTTGAGTTTGGATTGGATTTTGCTTTTGAATAGAACCATAAAACCAAGTAAAGTTGAGTGGATGTTTGGAGGCACAGCTGTGCCTTCAGAATAGAGCCAATTTCAAAGATAGATGGGATTGCTTATGGCCTTGTCTATTGAGTTTGAATATCCACAGGTATCAAGATACTACAAATTTGCTGGGACCCTGTTCAAGTGTTTGACAACCCTCATTGTGAGAGGTTTTTAACTTTATATCTAATTGGAATTTCCCCAGCTAAAGTTTGTGTCTGTTACCTCTCATCACTGTGAACCTCAGATAGGAGTGTGGCTCCATCTTCGTTATAGCTACTATTGGGTGGTTATGAACAGTAATTAGATTCCCCTTTAACTATCTTTTTCTCCATGCTGAACAAAGATGGGTCCCTCAGCCTCTCCTCATATTGCTGATCCTCTGGTACAAATTCTCCAGGTTTAAAAGAGAAAGAAATATAGGATGCACGCTACAGGACCTGGCGGTGGTATAGCCCACACTAGGCACTGCAATACCTTCAGAGCACCTTTGGAGCACCTTTAAAGTAAAACGTCTTGTTCACTTTCCTCCTAGGGAATATAGTTTGCATGCATGAAAACCCCTGCGCAACCTGAATCAGCATGAAGACCACCAGGGTATTACTTCAAAACTATACTAATGCAATTTAAAATTTCATTGTGGGTGCTTCTCTAGGAACGTCAGTGTTTACCTATGAACAAACAGGCAAGACAGATGTTTGGAACTGAAAAAAATATATAAATGAAGATGTGGAAACAAAAGAATAAACACAATTAAGCACTATACAAATCCAAGATGCATTTTGGTTATTGCATGAGATTGTAGCTAGACTATTCCCAAAGGCTCTATGTTCTTATATTCTGCATTCATGGAACAGAAAATAAACTAATGGGGAGAGCACACAGATGCTCTGTATTGCAGTGCCTTCTGTTGCTCCCAACCAGGAATGGTTCGACATATGTCCCAAGATGTTTGACAAATACCTCTGTGGTTTAACGCATCTTACACAAACCAGAGTGTCATAAGAGGTATTGCATGGAGAACCTGGGATTTTCCAGGAGCAAATCTTCAGTAGGCTGAGGCAAACCCTGCTTTTTGACTGGGAAGTGAGAAGCAACTTGATTCTGGTTGGATTAGAAGTCACCAAAAAGATGAGTCCCATTTTGATTGGCTCGATGTATACTTGGTGGAAAGAGAAAGCAATCGTCACTACCCATAGCAAAGATGTTATAAAAGACGCTTTCATCTCACAACTAAAGCCCCGTGGAAGGAAGGGACCAAGAAGAGTTCATCTGACCTTTGAGCTCATCTAGTACCTGGTAACTTCTCGGTTCTTTTCAGTCTTTCTTTTAATGTCTTCTCCTGTTATGTATTTTTTTTTCTTTTTTCTTTTTTTTTTTTTTTTACAAACAAAAAAACCCTCTGCATTATTAACCTAAATTTTTAAGTTACTAAAAATGTTAATCTACACAGTTACACAGATTGAGTAAGCAGTTCAAATAAGAGCTAATACCTAGTAGGCTTTGATAAAGATACTCTGCTTATTAACTCCTAGGAAAAAATGGGTCTGGGTCAGGTTGTTTTAAAAAGGACTGAGGTCCAGAGAAGTTGCTGGCTTCTTAGGCAGAAACCAGAATATATTTGGTATCTATGTTAAGAACTTTATTTCATTTTCAGAATTAAGTTAACTTTGTTTATTCATTTCTCCTGATATTTTCAAATATGGAAATATGGAAATAATTTTCAAATATTTGGAGCGGACTTCTGATACTAATTGCAAATCCCCTTTGGGCTACTCTCTGTCATTCTATTTGCAGAAATACAGTATTCCATCACAACCTCGTTTCCCTGCATTGCTTAAGAGAAAATAATTTGTGATGGATCAGAATGTATGGATCAGAAATGATGGATCAGAATATATGATTAAATACCTCCTTTCTATCCAGAAGCCCCCTCTAGGCTAACTTATCCCATTTCACAAATATTAGTTGCATTAATCATTGACTGCTTTAATGAAGTCATTGCACGTTTGTTTTTTAAAATTTCAATCATTCTAGAATAAAACTGATGATTTTGAGCAAGTAGCTTTTAGCTGCTATTTCTTGATAAGTTTTAAAGTTGCAAAATGAACGTTTCTTCTTGTAGTTTGTAAGCTTGTCTGTAGGATCACCTCTTTCTGCTTAGTGTTGTTTATTTATTAGATAAAACATTTAACCAAACCTAAGGTCATGTCTGCATTTTGGCTAAGGGCTATTTGCAAAATGTGAGAGGAAATCTGAATTAAAATAATTTAATAATCACATATCCCGAAAGCATGTTGCCCCATATGTCTTTCCTTTTCCCAGAAATGCTCACACAGCAGTCATGAGGCCACATAGGCATTACTAGGTTTATTGAAAGTTTGAAGAAAAAGTAATATAAGTGCCATTTTGATTAATACAATGTTTGTACAGTTTGGAAGACAGTAAGTTTGAGGGCTGTCTGTCACACCTTTCTTGGTCCTCTTCCCTGTAGTGGCTCAGCAGATCTGCAGCCATGAGGATCCTTTACCTGCTCTTTTCTCTCCTCTTCCTGGTGCTCCAGGTTTCTCCAGGTAAGATGAAAAGAAATGAAAGGATGCTAGGAAGTGATTTTTGTGCACCTGAAGCAAGCTCCCTGGTGCATTTTAAACACTATTAGTTAAAATTAATAGAAACCAAACAGGAGTTAATCAAATACTCAGCTTGGTGCCTGTGCTGTCCACGTCTCCTGTGAAAACTCTTTCAAAGTTGGAGAAATGATGACTGCTGAAAAAAAAAAAATCCTCTTTGCTGGTGTCTTCCTAAAATGTTCATGCTAAATGTTCTGGAGTTAGACACCCGAGACTCTGCCTGTGCTGGCCGTGGTTTTCAAACAACAAAGTGGTGCATATGTGGGCCAAAATGAAGATTGGCCAACTATTTTTGGATAGGAACCAGTAATGAAACCTCTGAGGCATGTCTCTGTTCCATAAGATAAAGGACAAGGAGCCAGGAGCTCTGTATCTTTCCTAACCTGTGCTTTAATGCTAGATATTCTGCCTCCATGACCAAGATACGGGGCTGGGACTCTGGGAGACCTACCCCTAAGTGTTCAGCAATGCCACATAGGCGTTTATCAGTCTGACCTCCTCCCTGAAAATGCTGTCCCTGTGTTGTGGTTGAACCCGGCCGGCAGCTAAACACCACACAGCCGTTCGCTCACCCTCCCCCCTCCCTCTCCGGGATGGGGGAGAGAAACGGGAAAGTGAAGCCTGTGAGTTGAGATAAAGACAGTTTATTAAGACAGGAAAATAATAATAACAATAATAATAATAACAATAATAATAATAATGATAACAGTACTACTACTAATAATGTGTACGAAACAAGTGATGCACAATGCAATTGCTCACCACCCACTGACCGATGCCCAGCCTATCCCCGAGCAGCCGGCCCCCCTCCACCCCGGCTAGCCACCCCTATATATTGTTCAGCATGACGTCAGATGGTATGGAATACCCCTTTGGCCAGTTTGGGTCAGCTGTCCCGGGTCTGTCCCCTCCCAGCTCCTGCTGCACCCCTAGCCTGCCCGCTGGCAGGACAAAGCGAGAAGCTGAAAAGTCCTTGGCTTGGTGTAAGCACTGCTCTACAACAATTAAAACATCAGCATGTTATCAGCGCTCTTCTCATCCTAATCCAAAACACAGCACCCTACCAGCTACTAGGAGGAAAATTAACTCTGTCCTAATTGAAACCAGGACACACTGGAATGCAGAAGAGTCCATGCAAAAATCGATACGCAGGAGGATAAAGCAGGGAAGGATTTGTAAATCTGCTTTGTGAGCTCTGCTCTTACCTGTCCTTTCCACGTGGCCAAATCTGGGCAACAGTCCTTAAGAACAGTTATTGGTGAAGGCAGCTCAACGAATGGGAAATCCTGCTGGCACTGAGACTGCATTCACCCTGCCCTGCAGAATCGGAGGGAAGTAACTTTGTTCTTCTTGTTGCAGGATTGTCTTCACCCCAGCGGGACATGTTTCTCTGTAGGAAAGGGTCCTGCCACTTTGGAAGATGTCCCATCCACCTGGTCAGAGTTGGAAGCTGCTTTGGGTTCCGCTCCTGCTGCAAATCGTGAGTTTGCCATTCAATGAGGTTCATCCATAGCAGACAAATATATTGCCCATGTCCTTAACCCCAAAGTGCCATTGAATGTTCAGACTGGACATAAGAAAAAAAAATAAAATGTCATGAGGACAGTCTGGTCTTGAAGTAGGTTGCTAGCAGAGCTCCGTGGTGCTCTTTCTCCTGAGATGTGCTCCATGATGTGCCTCAGCAAGAAGGGCAAAGTATAGTCAGAGATGTCAGGCATGTGCTGCCCCAGGTCTCTTTGACCACTTTATAACTCCCCTGATGGAGCAAAATATCAGAGTTTAATATTTTCAGAGCTGGGTTGCTGTGGTGTGTGGGGAACAAATGGGAATTCAGTTTTGACTGCAGGGTGAACAGAGATCTGAGTGTTATCGGACATGTGTAAAAAAAAACGCAACTATGTCATAAAAAGAAACTCTCATACCAAAGATAACCTATTCTATTTTCACTCGGGAATGAACGCACTCACCCCAATATCAAGGGACAGCAATTTAATTCCCTGCTTTTCCTGGGGCAATCGGAAAGCACCATTCCCACTCACAGGTGTGAGTGCACAAGGCTGCTCCAGCCTGACTTGCACCTGACATTAGGTATTTGGGAATGTATATACCCAGGAGGAAAATATGCATGGACTGCGAGTAAGTAGGGAAGGAATGCAAATACATTTCTTTTTTCTCTTTGTGCAGGCCATGGGATGTATAAAAACTTCGTGGACTGTCCATTCAAGAGCTATGAAAATTTCTTCCAGGAACTTTCTTTGAATCCCCTTCTGCTACAACCACTGGATCCTGCTACAACAAAGTCTCAAGCACCTCTCGTTTTTAATGCAAAAAGCTTTACGATATAGAGTAAATCCAAAGGTATTCTGCATTGCCTTCCCTCCTTTTGAATAAATTGCCATTGCGTAGCATTCACATTGCTGAAACGTGGGTGTCTGTTGCATGGGCTGAGGGTGACGACTGTACCTGGGGTTTGATACCTAAACTCCAAAGGTTATCAATTTACAGTGCGCCAACTGCTCCTTAATTTGGGTTTTTCTGAGACATGTAGCTGTCAAGGGATAGATAGACATGGACTGAATACCTTACCCTTCAGTACAAAGAGATAAACTGGCTGGAAGAACTCAGCTTCCCTTTGTGGGACGGTACTCAGATGCCAAAATTCTTCAAAACAAACAAAAAAAGCAAAACAAACAAACAAACAAAGACATGCAGAAACCCTTTCTTTTCTTTTGGGAAAGAGGAATAGAAATAACTGAACAAAGAGATACCCACAATCTGTTAAAACATCAGCACATGGGACTCAGTGCTGTGGATGCTGGAAGCTGCCTGGGAGCATTCCTGGAAAGATGTAGGCCTATTTCCTTATTTTTTTTTAATAGTGCAACAGGTTCAGCCACTTCTTTGCTCTCCAGAAGTTGTTTGTCCTGCAGCTTCACAGCAAAAGGTGTAAGTTTTGCCTTTTATTTTTCACCTGTCCCTCTGAGAAGATGCATAAAAGCCAATAGCTGGAGAATTATAGCTTATGCCTGTCTCTCTTCATTAGTTCCTCTGCCACCCCATGACACACTGCCTCCAGTTCTTAACGGTGATTTTGTTTGTGTGCCAAAAACACAGCACTTATATGTCCTGTGACTTTCTTTGCACTTCTTAGGTGGGAACAATCTTATCCTCAGGTGTCCCATCTGATTTCTAATCCTCTGTAGCATAATTTCTTATGTAGTGATATAAAAATTCATATCCTGATTTTTTTCCCCCATCATTTCTGTATCATAGCCAAAGGCAGGGGCTGTCATGCCAAATTCGGGTAGCATGGTGACTAGGGCAACCCTTAAATAGGGCAAGGATTCCTTTCTCCTTTTCCCCCCATTGGCCTTGTAACACGTGCTAGGAAGCAAGTATGGGAAATGAAAAGAAGCAAAAAATTCTCTTTGTCTTGCAACCCCCCCCAAAAAACAAACAAACAAAAAAATGGAGCAGAGGAGAGGGGGAAAATCCCCTCCCTTGCCCTGCTGGCCACGCTGCTGTGGATGAAAGCAAGCCCAGCGCTCTGTATTAACGGGGAAAAAAAGACACCAGAACAGAAACAAAGCTGTGAAACTGTCTGAAAGCATCAGGGTGATTTCAGTAGTCACCATAACAGGTGCTGTGAAATGCAAGAGTGGAAATGAATTGTCTTATAAAAAAAACAGTTTTTACTATTTAACCAGCAGATAAGCAGGATAATTATGCTGTATTCATTATTAGACCAAATACAATATGAAAAAGCAACATCTAGCTTGCTGTTTCTGCTACAACTTCCTACACTAAAGAGCGTTCAACGCTGTTAACACACCATACAGATAAGATTCTTAAACCTTACTTATAACATTTAGAATTACAGGTGTTCAACGGGCAGGACTTGCAAGAGACCTTCACTCTTCTACAACAGTTCAAGAGCAATATCAGATGGCACTAGAAATGTAGGTGTTCAAGCAGTACGTACTGCACAAATCACATTATATTTGGTATTGAAATATTTCTTCTTGGCTTGACCTCTTTCTTCCTCCCTGCAGTTCTGCCTGAACTACATAAGCTTGTCCAAAGTGCTTATATTCTCTTGAGCAGCACTGCTCCACAAGGTAACCTTCTACGGTTAGGTCTGTGGACAAAGCACAAACCGTGAACATGAAGGACAAGAGTTGTGGTTATTTCATAACGCAGGAGGAGTTGGTGGGCAGCCAGGCACCAGCTGTCAAGGTTTCCCTAGAGTTCAATTCGAGCAGAAACTTCTTTTTGGTGATTTTTCGAGCTTCAACCTTCATCTTGAGACAAGTCTGCTTTTTGAGTACAGTAGGAAAGCAGACTCATACATATCATCAAGTACAACATAGAGAAGCACTTCCTTTCCATCTTGACAAGACTGAAAGTCCCTCCTAGGGAAAGTGCCAAGCCCTGGGGCCTCCAGGTACAGGGTTGCCATCTCAGGAGAGACACAGGGAATGGTATGTGCTCGTCCCACCCCTTTACGAGGTTCAGCTGCCTGTTTTCAAAGCCAGAATTCACGTGGAGCTGCTACATGGCATTGAATCACAGTGCTGCATGAGAAACAGCTGTGATAAGCAGGACCCTCCCAAACATCATTGGAGGACTTCTTTTAAGCTTGAGCCCTTTGCCTTGGCCCTTGCTTGAGGGGAGATTTACATTAGAGGTGAGGAGGAAATCCTTCACTCAGAGGATGGTGAGGCACCAGAACAGGTTGCCCAGAGAGGTTGTGGATGCCTCATCCCTGGAGGTGTTCAAGGCCAGGTTGGATGAGGTTGTGAGCAACCTGATCTAGTGGGTGGCATCCCTGCTGATGGCAGGGGGTTGGAACTGGGTGATCTTTAAGGTCCCTTCCAACCTGAGCCATTCTAGGATTGTATGATATTCCCTCCAAGAACTATAAAGGACTCCTTGTGTGCTGCCTGGGGGATCAGACCCCTCCAGAAGGGATGTGGGGCTGAGAGAAGGCTGGGTTCTGTGGGGCTGGCAGCTGATGAGGGAGATGGGGGTCCCATCCTGCTGTGTGGTGGGACCTGTAGGGCCACCAGATGGGGTCAGATGGGCAGCCCTGGGCATGCCCAGCAAGGCACTGCCCTCTGCACGCTGCTGGCACCTGTGGCTGCCTGGGATAAGGGATGCCCATGCTGATCCTCCCCAGCAGGCAGCGCCCACACAGCGCCTTCCTCACCCGCAGCAAACAGCCTGGCCCCACAGGGACTGCCAGCCCCGGTGTCCCCACGGTGCTGGTGGGGAACAGCACCCCTGGGCACCCTCTGGCACAAGGACACGCTCACGCTTCCCACCAGCTGCAATGCCAAACTGCACGCCTTTATTCGAGCGGGGAAAAGCAGCCTCTGGCCAAACGACAGCAGGCCTGGGGCAGGATGTCTCCAGCACACGGGTGCCCTCGCACCCAGCAGGAGCAGTGCTTCCACTCCCACGGGCACTCCACGCGGAGACTGCAGGGGTGGGAAGGGGAGAGGACGTCAGGAGCTGTTTCCAGGAACGAGAAGCAAGGGGGACATCCTGCTTTGAAAGTCCAGCTTTTCAACCGAATAATCTGCAGAAAGAAAGCACGCTTTGAAGTCATCTACTTTTATTCTGTTTTCCTTCTTTTTTTGTCTCCCTGTGCATATCACTTCTCCTGGATAACAATGGTAATGACATATTAAGACTAATCCCAATGCAGATAATCAGCTTGTATTGCAGATGGCTTGTTTGCAACCTTGTTTCCAAGGATTTGCAGAGGAGGGAGTGGTTCCTCAGCTTCACACTACCTACAGGACAGCCTTCATTCTTTTCTAGCCCGGGGAAGGATTTCTGAAAGCCCCCAGGTCAGGCAGCCCCATGGAGCTGAGGGGAACGGGGAAGGTGCTGTCTGACTTATGGCTCCTCCTGCCCCTCACAGGGCACCTTCTCCTTTCCTAGATCCTTCCACCTCCCCTGGTTTCTGCCCTGGAGCATGTATAGCACAAAACCAGCAGCGAGGCTCGGGGCTTAAACACAACAGCAGCTATTTCTGCTATCACAGTCGCAGCCCAACTTCATCTCCAATCCCAAAGCTTACTTTTTGCAGCAAAAGAAAAATCTTGAACATTTCCCTGAGATGCCAAAGGGGAAAGGGCAGTTCAGAAATCCACAGAAGCCCTTTTCTTGATGACATTGCTGCTTGTTTCTTGGAACCAAGGAGGATCCTGCACAGAGCAAAAGTTAAAGAACATGAGTATGGGATACCTATAAAAATTGTGCGTGGGTCTAGAGGGGCTGATACCACCCATGGATCTCAGCCAACCATGTGCACAAAGCATCAAACGCAAAAGCCCAGCCGTTCATCGGAACCCACACCTCCTAATCGTTACCCATCTCTGGCAAATCACTTCCCAGGACATGAAGAACCCCACTCATGGGGGTTCACACCTCACCCCAACTGCCCTCTTCTCTACTCACCTGCAGCACCCTGGACCAAGAGGAGAATGAAGGGGAAGAGCAGGTACAGGATCCGCATGGTTTGCGCCTGTCCCAGGTCTTCACGGAGCTGCAGAAGGGAGACGACAAGGCAACAAAGAAAGGACATGGAGAAGGCTGGGCACACATGGCGTGCCAAACGGCAGAAGCACCATCACCAACAAAAGGAGGTAATAAAGACTCAGCATTACAAGTTCATGGATATTCTTGAAGCATTTGGGGAAGTACCAGCCTGTTGGACAAACTAGAGTTTTTTTCACTGTCTGAGCAATCTGGCCTAGTGGAAGGTGTCCCTGCCCATGGCAGGGGGCTTGGAATTAGATGATCTTTAAGGTCCCTTCCAACCCATTCTATGATTCAATGATTCCTCACAGTTCTTCCTGGTGTTTTCCCCAAAACAGAGACTAGAAGACTCATGGTTAATTGTTGCCATTTTATTCAAAACAGCATCTACTGAAACTCAGATTATAAGGAAAGAAAAATTACTTTTAATATTTATAGTCCCTCAGGACTTTCACAGGGCATGTTTGTCTCCTGAGCAGAATTAAATAATTTTCCTGCGATACAGAATCAAGGGGTGACACGAGATACACTTTCTAGCACAGTCAGCAGGTCAGAAGTACCACTAGTGCATTTGTTCTCTCACTTCTGTCTCTTCTTAATCAAATGCCAAAGCAGAGATGGTTTACACATCAGGAGATGCTTGTGTCAATAGTCAGTGCAATTCCAATAGTTAGGTCAATAAAAGATCCAGGCTCTGGAAGTCAGAGAAACGTTTGCGCCTGGAGATGCCACACTATACGAAGGGCTAGTTGGTGCTATACACCTCAGGTGGTCCACAGCTGGCCACCGAAACCACCCTGCCCTATCACCTCTGCTTCCCAAGGCTCAGGAAGGTCATCCTGGCTCAGTCAGGGACTGTACCACCTCAACTCACATTAATTCCCAGGTTTCTCAGCAATAAGAAAACTCCCCAGCCTCACATTTACTGCCAGCGCTCCATGCAGCCGAGCCCCAGGGAGGAGCAAGAAGGCAGGAAATTCTTGGTGACCAGAAACAGTAACACAATTCAACCTTTTGAGTTGACTGAAGCCTGAGAAGATGGAAAATATATTTTGCTACCTGAACTTTGCCCCGTGAAGTCCCTGCTCCCCCCAGAACAGAAGATGTTGGGTGTCTCCTCCAGCATCAAGGCACCTTACCAGTCTCCCCTGCAGTTAGGAAACCCCAGCTCCAGCTTCCAAATGCTCTGGGCTCCAATACTCATATGAACGTTTATTTTCTTTCCCAGCCTCCTCTAGTTCTTGTTTATATTCACAGATTCTTCCAACAGTTTGCAATTTAGATGGTTCCAGGAAGATGGATTTGCACAGAGAGACTGAATGGCATCTTTCCTGAAAGAGGCCCTGGAATTACTTACCTGATGATGGGTTTGGTTCACCAGGAATTACGTGCATCCAGGGAGTACTGTTTTGCCCCAGACACCCTGGTTTTATAGCAGGTGGGAGCTGGGCTTCTTCGTGCTGCTACCTCTGCCCTTGGCCAATCAGTCAGTGACCCATCGGCATGGGCATGGTGGGGTTGCTCCTCGTCCCTCCCTGCTGTTGAGGTGCCTGCTGGGGGCAATCAACATTGCAACAGCAGTCTTCACCGTTATCCTCATGCAACACGTCTTGTGACACTCTGGTGCACAGCAGACACACGGGCTGCAGTGGCTTGTTGAAATTTTTTCAGGATGTACAAAGCAATTGGTTGGTGCAGACAGCAAGCAGCAGTCTGATCCCAGAAAAAAAAAAAAAAAAAAGAATTCTTCTTTGCCTTCTCCAATGTGATTAACAGTCAGTTCATATGTGATGTGCAAGAACATGCAGAATATTGAAAACCCTCTCACCTGTACGCATTGAAAGAACGCTTTCATCTGTGGCAAGATGTCTGTGCACCTGACATGCCAAAGGTCATACCCCTAACAGTTTCTGTCTAGTGACTATTCAAATAGAGAGTAACGCCAGGATACATGTTAAGGTCAGTAAACCAACCAACCCAGTCCATCTGCATCTGCTCCCAACACATTCCAGGTAAATAAATAAACCACTGATATAGTCATGGCTTCTGCAGCCAAACCTTGGGACAAGTGGCAGCCCTTGCGTGGAAGGAGGGAGCTGTGCTGCACATTCAACTCAGTGATTGCCTCTCAAGGTGTTTGGAAGAGCTTTTCTGGTACCCTGACTCCAAGGGTATACCTATTGGGAGTTTTGGTAGTAGAGGTTGGTCTCTTTGCACACCACAGGGATGTCAAGTCATAAAGGCAAGATAACTGTTAAGGGTGTATAGAGGAGAGTGTCAGTTCCTCTATGGGTAATCATCAAGGCCTTTTCCAATGCAACAAGGGACAATAAGAAAGGGAGGCAGTTGGTTACAGTTGCGGTTGAGGTTGGAAGAAACCTCTGGAGGTTCCTCTCTGCTAAAGCAGGGCCCCCCCAGGCAGGGTGCCCAGCCCCACGTCCCTGGGCTCGGGGAGCTCTCCAAGGAGCAGCCCCCGGCCCCTCTTGGGGCAGCCCGTGCCAGGGCTCCGGCACCCGCCCAGCCCAGCAGTGCTGCCTGAGGGGCAGGGGGAGCCGCCGGGGCTCCAGGCTGGGCCCGGGGCCTCTGGGCCTGGCCCTGGGCACCGCTGAGCAGAGCCCGGCTCCGGCCTCTCCGCACCTCCCTGCGGGTACTGACGGCCATGGGGGAGCTCCCCCGGAGCCTCCTCTGCTCCAGGCCCAGCAGCCCCAGCTCTCGCAGCCTCTCCTCACAGCATGGGGGCTCCGGGCCTGGCAGCACCTTGGTGGTCGTCCATTGAACACTTTTTGTTATTCCTAGGTCTCTCTGGTGCTGAGAATGTGGGAACATTCATTCCAGTAGGGTTATCTGATGGAGGACTTCTAGGCTGAGGGGTAATCACCAGAAACAACCCTCCCAGCCGCACTAATTGGTGGGCTAATGAGCTACGGGCACCACTTCCAGAAAGGCTGAACCTTACTGCTGATAAGGTGTGAGCCAAGGGTCCCTGGGCAAGGGAGAGTGTAGAATCACAGAATCATTAAGGTTGGAAGAGACCTCCAAGATCATCTGGTCCAACCATCCCCCTACCACCAATGTCACCCACTAAACCATGTCCCTAAGCACCACGTCCAACCTTTCCTTGAACACCCCCAGGGACGGTGACGCCACCACCTCCCTGGTCAACCCGTCCCAATGCCTGGCTGCTCTTTCTCAGAAGAAATGTCTCCTCACTTCCAACCTGAACCTCCCCTGGCACAACTTGAGGCCATTCCCTCTAGTCCTATCACTGGTTACCTGTGAGAAGAGACCGACTCCCAGCTCCCCACACCTTCCTTTCAGGCAGTTGCAGAGAGCAATAAGGTCTCCCCTGAGCCTCCTCTTCTCCAGACCAAACACCCCCCGCTCCCTCAGCCGCTCCTCACAGGACTTGTGCTCCAGGCTCTTCACCAGCTTCATAGCCCTGCTCTGGACACGCCCCAGGTCTGCTAAAGTTCCAGGGCCTCCAGTGCAGAAGCTGCAGAGCTCTGCAAAGCCATGGGGTGTGCAGGGGAAGGGGAAATAGGAGATAAAAATGGGGGATAGGGAGAAAAGGGTATAAAAGGGCCAGTTGTGTGTAAATTGGGGCTGGTCAGTACGCTTGTCTGACCAAGCCCTGTGCCTGATCACCGCACTCTGTCCAATCTTCTTATATTTCCTCATTAAATCTTTTCTTAACTCTGTCTGCTTATTTGCACTCTCTCTCTCGTGTGTGTGCGTGCCAGGACTGGTGAGACCTGGGGGTGTGCATGAATGAATTTAGGGCCAGCTACCAGTCAGGTCGCGGGTGCAGGCCCTGTGGTTACTGCGGTGCCAGCTGCTGGAGTCAGAGGGGTCCTGCCATCAGGTCCTGGATCCAGCAGGGCCTGCTACCCCCCACCATGGGGCAGGAGCGGTGTGTGCCCCCAAACCAGCTGCTGGGGGACCGGCGTGAGGGAGGCGAGGGCGGGCTCCACACTGACAGCTGGAGCAGGGCTGTGGGTCACTGAGTGTCTGTGTGTGCCCCACAACAGGTGTGTGGGGGTGCAGGGTGTACTCACCAGCAAACTTTAAGCAAGTGAGTAGATTACCTGTGAAGCAGATTAGCGGTCTAGGCAGGTTCTGGATGGACAGAGGGGCCATGTCCATCAGAAGACCCAGAAGACACAGTTTTGCTAGGACAGCTTCTTAAAGAGTAGATTAAGTTCCTTTTTGTGGTATGGCAGCAGTTTGGTGCCAGTTTCCAAGGACAAAGGACGCAGTGTGTGTATCCCGAGACGTGTCCAGCAAACCACAGCAGCAAACGTCTCTTTCGCAAGGTGGGATGGCACAAGACCCAGGGCTGAAGGCCTGGGAATCCTTCTCAGAGCTGTCAGAGGAGGAAAGCGATTCCTTGTCCTCTCTGACAGGGGGAGGACAGGAAAAAATGTTTCTTGGCCAGATATCCTGAGGTGTCAGCAGCTTCTCCCATAGGCTGCTGTGGGATGGTAGTGGGCATCTCCCATCCAAGTGCCATGAACCTCGCCCAGATTCCCATTGGAAAATTTCCCGTGGCTGTTGAAGAAAGGGGAGGACAGGCAGCCCAAGGGCACAGGAACACCCCTGGGTCCCCAGTGCTGCACTGCTCAGCCTGGGAGCTGATGCTGGAGCAGCAGCAAGCTCATGTCCTCAAAAATCTCGCACCATTGCTGCTGACAGCCCAGCCACTGTCTATACTGTGCAGCAGCACTATCTGTTCTCATGCCAGCCTCATTCCTTCCCTAGGACCCTGGGAACAGGACCCTTGGAACTGCAGGAACTCATCAAGCCCTTGGGGATGAGAAGAGGCTACTGAAAGGCTGGTGGAAGCCTCCAAAACAGCACCAATAAGGTTGAGGGTGAATTTTCAGAGCTCACGCACACAGGGGCAAACACCAGTGTGCAATCTGATCCCTCCTCTTGGAGCACAGTCCACGTCCCCTTGGGCACAGACAGCAACACCACAGCATACAAGATCACTTCTTTCCCACCGAGAAGCAGGACTGTAATTCCTCGGCACTCGTGGAAACATGGGTTGAGCACTCATCCAATGAAGAGACTGCTACACACAACAGAAAGAGATTGACATGGAAGTACACTGCCCAGCACAGCCCTCTACACGCAGCCAGCGCTGCTGGGCCCGTGGCAGCCTGGGACAAGGGACGCCCGTGCCCGGCAGCACCAGCACAGGGCTCCCGCTCGCCCTCCCCAGCAGGCAGCGCCCGCACAGCGACTTCCTCACCCACAGCAAACAGCCCGGCCCCACAGGGACTGCCAGCCCCGGCGTCCCCACGGCGCTGGTGGGGAACAGCACCCCTGGGCACCCTCTGGCACAAGGACACGCTCACGCTTCCCACCAGCTGCAATGCCAAACTGCACGCCTTTATTCGAGCGGGGAAAAGCAGCCTCTGGCCAAACAATTGTAGGTCCGTGGAACAGGACGTCAGGAGCTATTTCCAGGAGCGAGAAGCGAGGGGGACATCCTGCTCACAAAATTCAGGGCATCAACCCCATGTCCTGTACAGAGAAAGCAGACAAGCATGGCACCTCCTTGAAATTTCTCCCTTTTGCCTCTCTCCCACTCTCTCCCACCTCCTCTCCAAGGACAAACGAGTCTTGAGACATAAGAGTCAAATGCCCAGAGGTAAACTCATGGCTGATGGCTTAGAACTGTGCCCTCCTTAGTGCTGGTAGCCCTGACTCCAAGTCTTTGCAGAAGCATCAAGAACAGGACCGTGTCCTTGACCATCTCCAAAAGGTAACCTTAACCCTTTGCCAGCATGGGAGAGTCCTCTGCAAAGGCTGGGCAAGTCTTGTGGGGCTGAGGAGAATGGGGAGGTGCTGGCTAAGCTTAGGGTCCTTCAGCCCCACACAGGGCTGAATCCACACATCCGAACCCACAATCCCCTTCCTTTCTGGGCCTCTCCTGTGGAGCGCATTCTGATGCTGATGGTTAGGTGTGGAATAGGAAGAGTTCTGTAACAATCATTTCAATGGACAAAGGAGGAATCCCTTTCTGCAGCCAGGACCTTACCTGCTGCAGCAAGGAACGATAAGTGAACATCTCCCATTATGCTTTTCAGGGAACCGGCAGCCCCCTGGACGACAAACTCCACCTCTGATTCCACAGAGGGCATAATTTCCTGCTGCAATAGAAAGACATGCACAGAGAAGCCATTGTAAAGATAATTGCAACACGGGTCAGAGCACTGGCACACCTTGCCCAGAGAAGTTATGTAGTCAACCTGCTTGGAAACCTTCAAAAGCCACCTGGCGAGTCTCAAGAAAAGGAGGTTTTGGGAAACTAAGCTGAGAAACCAGGCCTGAACATGGGACAGTTTTGTGTGCCAGCCATTCCACCAAACCAACATCCCCCTTGGGCTCTCTCCCATCCATGCACAGGCCAAAAGGTCCCTATGAAGGCCTTGCTGATGGGAGCTCTTGCAGAGACAAGCGCAGAGGAACAGCTGGACACAGGCTTGTAGCCTGCAGCCAAACCTCTTACAAAGACACTCAGAATGGTTCTTTTCATCAGTCGCTCCTAACCTTTGCATCACTCCAACAAATAACATTGCTTCCCTGGACATGGAGGACCACACTGCCACGGGTCCACACCTCAGCCCATCTCCCTCCTCCCCCTCTCACCTGCAGCACCCTGGAGAAAGAGGAGGAAGAAGGGGAAGAGCAGGAACAGGATCTTCATGGCTGATTCCCGGAGCAGGTCTTCACGGGGCTGCTGCAGAGAAGACAAACCAAGGTGACAAGGACCTTGGGGAGAACCCCAGGTGGTGCTGCAGGAGACTGGGCACAACTTTGGGAAACTCAGACAGGGGCTGCCTGCACCTACAGGAAAAAGATTTTTCCTCAGCCTTTCTCTTCAGAAGAGTTCTGAGGTGTGCACCTACCTGATGAAGGTCTTGGTGCTCAGGCACAAAGAGACCCAACAGGAATCCCTCGTGTCCAGGTGCCCCTGCGGCCAGGGAGTGCTGCTTTGCCCTAAACGTGAGGGTTTTATGCCATTGCTGGTGGGTGGGAGCTGGGCTTCTTCCTGCTGCCGTGTCTGCCCTTGGCCAATAAGTCAGAGACCCATGGGCATGGGCATGGTGGGGTTGCTCCTCGTCCCTCCTGGCTGCTGAGGTGCCTGCTGGTGCTGTTGCAATCGTCACCGTTATCCTCATGCAACACAGCTTGTGACACGCGGGGGCACAGCGGGCATGCACCCTTCAGTGCCTGGAGGGCAATGGCTACACAGGTACCCTGGACGGAGAAGAAGGCTTCCCTCAGGTGTCCTCTCATATTTTTTGAAATGGACAACTAGCATGCGATGCACAAGATCATTGATTTCAGTACAGCTTCTAGTACTGGTTGTCACCAGTGACAGTGAATCCACCACCTCCCTGGGCAACCCATACCAATGCCTGACTGCTCTTTCTGAGAAATGTCTCCTACTTTCTAACCTAAACCTTCCCTGGCACAATGTGAGGCCATTCCCTCTAGTCCTATCACTGGTTATCTGTGAGAAGAGGCCGACCCCCAGCTCCCCACACCTTCCTTTCAGGCAGTTGCAGAGAGCAATAAGGTCTCCCCTGAGCCTCCTCTTCTTCTCCAGGCAAAACACCCCCAGTGCCCTCAGCCGCTCCTCACAGGAATTGTGCTCCAAATAGCCTGGGGGGCATCAGGCCATGCACTGCAGCCGGTCAAGGGAAGGTATTGTCCTGCTCTACTCTGCCTGCTGCCACCTCACCTCGAGCACAGGGGGCGGTTTTGGGCGCCACAGTGTCAGAAGGGCATAAAACTACCAGAGAGTGTCCACAGGAGGGCTACAAAGATGGTGAAGGGTGCGGAGGGGAAGATGTATGAGGAGCAGCTGAGGTGCCTGGGTTTGTTCAGCCCAGAGCAGAGCAGGCCGAGGGGAGGCCTCATGGCGGCCTGCAGCTCCCTCACGAGGGGAGCGGAGGGACAGGCGCAGAGCTCTGCTCTCTGGGGACAGCGACAGGACCCGAGGGAACGGCATGGAGCTGGGACAGGGGAGGGTCAGGCTGGGTGTGAGGGAAAGGTTCTGCACCCAGAGGTGGTTGGGCACCTGGACAGGATCCTGCTGGTGTCCAAGGCTGCTGGAGCCCAAGAAGTGTTGGGACAATTCTGTCAGGCATAGGGACTGATTTTGGGTGGTGCTTTGTAGAGCCAGGATTTGGACTCAGTGGTCCTTGTGGGTCTCTTTGTACCTTTGTGCTGGCTCCCGTGGCTGCCCGGGACACACAGCGCCTTCCTCACCCACAGCAAACAGCCCGGCCCCACAGGGACTGCCAGCCCCGGTGTCCCCACGGCGCTGGTGGGGAACAGCACCCCTGGGCACCCTCTGGCACAAGGACACGCTCACGCTTCCCACCAGCTGCAATGCCAAACTGCACGCCTTTATTCGAGCGGGGAAAAGCAGCCTCTGGCCAAACGACAGCAGGCCTGGGGCAGGATGTCTCCAGCACACGGGTGCCCTCGCACCCAGCAGGAGCAGTGCTTCCACTCCCACGGGCACTCCACGCGGAGACTGCAGGGGCGGGAAGGGGAGAGGACGTCAGGAGCTGTTTCCAGGAGCGAGAAGCGAGGGGGACATCCTGCTCACAGAATTCAGGGCATCAACCCCATGTGCTGTAAGAAGGAAGCAGAAAGCATGTCACTGGCTTGCAACTTATTTCTTCCTTGCTCCCAGTTGCTCCCACCTCCTCTGTTATGAATACCAAATACATGGTGCAAAAGAATCAGCCTCCATGGATGTAAACAGCAGCCCTTTCTGCAGACACCACTGACACGTTATGCTTAGGGGTGGTAGCCCTGCCTCCAAGTCTTTGCATTGTCATCGAGAACAGGGTTGTGGCATTGACCCTTCTCCCAGGGAAAACCTTGACTGTTGTGCAGCAGGGATATGCCCTCTGCAAAGCTGGAAAGGTATCACGGGACTGCGTGGTATCGTTGTTTTGGGGAGTTTGAGCTGTTTCAGCCCCAAAAAGGGCACTTCCAAATCCACGAGGACTCTTCCCTCCCTTCCTGGGACTCTCCCACAGTGCATAAATTCAGCAGAATATTTACCAGGCATTGACTGGAAAGAGTTCCGTAACAACCATTTCAATGAATAAAGGAGGAATTCCTTTCCTCAGCCACGAATCCAGACCTTACCTTTTGCAGCAGGGAATGAAGACTGAACATCTCCCAATCGCTTTGGCCGGGTACAGGCATGTCCCTAAGCTACAGATTCCCCCTCTTTGTGCGCAGTGAATGGCATTTCCTGAAGCCATGGAGAATCATAGAAACAAAAACAGTGGAAGCGATAATTTGGGTGAGCTGTGTGCGCTTGCAGAAACACTGACACTCTCCGTGCATTCCAGACCAACATCTGGGCTCATCATGTTCAAGCTTGCTCTATGCTGGTCGGCTGGGCCCAGAGAGTGGTGTTGAACAGAGTGAAATCCAGCTGGTGACTGGTCACCAGTGGCGTTCCCCAAGGGGTTGGTGTTGGGGCCCATCCTCCTTAATATCTTTATTGATGATTTGGATGAGGGAATTGAGTGCACCCTCAGTAAGTTTGCAGGTGACACCAAACTGGGCTAACTGTCAATCTGCCGGAGGGTAGGAAGGCCCTGCAGAGGGACCTGGACAGGATGGGTCAATGGGCAAACGCCAATGGGATGAGGTTCAACACGGCTGTGCCGCGTTGTGCAGTTTGGCCACAACAATCCCGTGAAGCGCTCTACAGACTTGGGGCAGAGTGGCTGGAAAGCTGAGCAGAGGAAAAGGATCTGGGGGAGCTCATTGATGCTCACCTCAACATGAGCCAGCAGTGTGCCCAGGTGGCCAAGAAGGCCAACAGCATCCTGGTTTGTATCAGGAATTGTGTGGCCAGCAGGCTCAGGGAGGTGATCGTCCCCCTGTACTCTGCTCTAGTGAGGCCGCACCTCGAGTGCTGTGTTCAGCTTTGGGACCCTCACTACAAGAAGGACATCGAGGACCTGGAGTGTGCCCAGAGCAGGGCTACGAAGCTGGTGAAGGGCCTGGAGCACAAGTCCTGTGAGGAGCGGCTGAGGGAACAGGGCGTGTTTGGTCTGGAGAAGAGGAGGCTCAGGGGAGACCTTATTGCTCTCTGCAACTGCCTGAAAGGAAGGTGTGGGGAGCTGGGGTCAGCCTCTTCTCACAGGTAACCAGTGATAGGACTAGAGGGAATGGCCTCAAGTTGTGCCAGGGGAGGTTCAGGTTGGAAGTGAGGAGACATTTCTTCTGAGAAAGAGCAGCCAGGCATTGGGACGGGTTGACCAGGGAGGTGGTGGCGTCACCGTCCCTGGGGGTGTTCAAGGAAAGGTTGGACATGGTGCTTAGGGACATGGTTTAGTGGGTGACATTGGTGGTAGGGGGATGGTTGGACCAGATGATCTTGGAGGTCTCTTCCAACCTTAATGATTCTATGATTCTATGTGGGTCTTCCAACGCAAGGTGTCACACCCAGAAGGGCTCTTTCAAACCCCTACAGGTGCACACAAGAGCAGAGGGGGAGGAAGACCAGCGGGAAGACCAAGGGAGAGGCGTGCTGGCTGTCCAGCTGCGTGTCCAGCTGTGCCTGGACCAGCGGAGCTGTCAAGTGGGGCACTCATCACAGCCCACAGCCCTGTCCAAGCTGCTCCATGAGTTTGAAGGAGCTCTGATGGAAAGTCCTTACCCAGCCCTCACAGGAATTGTGGCTTGAGGGAAGAGGGCTTTGGGACGCTGTGCTGAGACACCAGGCCTCAAAATGTGGCCGCTTTGTGTGCCAGCCTTTCCACCAAGCCAACATCCCCCTTGGGCTCTCTCCCATCCCTGCACAGGCCAAAAGGTCCCTCTGAAGGACGCTGCTGTCCACACCTCAGCCCATCTCTGTCCTTCCCCTCTCACCTGCAGTGCCCTGGAGAAAGAGGAGGAAGAAGGGGAAGAGCAGGAACAGGATCTTCATGGCTGATGCCCGGAGCAGGTCTTCACGGGGCTGCTGCAGAGAAGACAAACCAAGGTGACAAGGACCTGGGGGAGAACCCCAGGTGGTGCTGCAGGAGACTGGGCACAGCTTTCGGGAATCCAAAAATGGACTGCCTCCAACTACAGGAAAAAGATGTTTTCTAGACTCTTCAGAACAGTTCTCAGGTGTGCACCACCCTGCATGCGCTGGGAGCATTTCAGGGTGTCCCAATAATTAAAAGAAATGAGACACCCGGATGGACAGAAAGACACAAATCACAAGGGTTCCCCAGAGGGGTTCGATATCTATGGCCTCACAACTGGCTGTCCCCAGAGCTGATCCCAATCAAGGGATGAAAGAAGACAGGCTTAGAGACAACAGGACATGCTCTTGACAAGTCTCACTGCAAAGCTGCAAAGCCCCTCGTAAGGTTAGGGTCAAGAAAGGATCCAGGCTCTGCAAGTCATGGAAAAGAAGGGCCTGAGGCTACTGTACTGCATGAAGGATTCATCGGTGCTGACAACCACCCCAGACAGCCCTAAGGTGGCCACTGAAACCACCCTGCCCAATCACCTTGTGTTCCCCAGGCTCAGGACAGACCTCCCAGATGGGCTTGGGCATCCCCACCAACAACTCAAGATAACTGCCAGCTCTACCAGCAGCAAGGAACCTCCCTGGCCCCACACTTACTGCCATAGACCTGAGCAGCCCCTCCCCAGACGGGAGCAAGAGTGCAGGGAGGATCTTACAGTTGGTCCTTGCAAGAAGTCTAGGATGATGGACTTGAGCTGAGCAGCTGTACCAGAAGAGACAGGGCCCTGCAGGTCCCTACCTTATGAAGGTCTTGGTGCTCAGGCACAAAGAAAGCCAACAGGAATCCCTCGTGTCCACGTGCCCCTGCGTCCAAGGAGTGCTGCTTTGCCCTAAACGTGAGGGTTTTATGCCATTGCTGGTGGGTGGGAGCTGGGCTTCTTCCTGCTGCCACCCTTGGCCAATCAGCCAGTGACCCATGGGCATGGTGGGGTTGCTCCTCAGCCCTCCTGGCTGCTGAGGTGCCTGCTGGGGCTGTTGCAATCATCACCGTTATCCTCACGCAACACAGCTTGTGACACCCGGGGGCATAGCGGGCACGCAGCCTACGGTGCCTGGGCATGAACCGCCCGCCATGGGCAAAGCAGGTGGGCTGGGGCAGGCAATGGCAGCACGGGCACCCTGCAAGGAGAAGAAGGCTTCCCTCAGGCGTCCTCGCATATTGTTAATGATACAACATCTTGGGATTCCTTGGAGAGGGTTTGGAAGCAGGGGGGTGCGGGCATGGCCTCTGAGAGAAGAGCCCCGCAGCTGCCCCATGTCAGACAAGAGCCAGGTCCAGCCCACTCCAAAAGGAACGCGCTGGTGGCCAGAGCTGAGCTAATGAGCGACACTGGTTGTGCCTCTGTCATAACATGGAATCACCGAATCATTTATGTGGAAAAGAACTCTGAGATCACTAAGTCCAACCCAGAAGCGAGCCCTGCCAAGTCCACCATTTAATCATATAATCATAGAATCATTAAGGTTGGCCAAGACCCTCAAGATCATCTGGTCCAACCATCCCCCTACCACCAATGTCACCCACCAAACCACGTCCCTAAGCACCACGTCCAACCTTTCCTTGAACACCCCCAGGGACAGTGACTCCACCACCTCCCTGGTCAACCCGTTCCAGTGCCTGACCGCTCTTTCTGAGAAGAAATGTCTCCTACTTTCTAACCGGAACCTTCACTGGTGCAACTTGAGGCCATTCCCTCTAGTCCTGTCACTGGTTACCTGTGAGAAGAGGCCGAATCCCAGCTCCCCACACCTTCCTTTCAGGCAGTTGCAGAGAGCAATAAGGTCTCCCCTGAGCCTCCTCTTCTCCATACTAAACAACCCCAGTTCCCTCAGCCACTCCTCACAGGACTTGTGCTCCAAATAACTTGGGGTATATGAGGCCTGGCATGCAGCCAGTCGAGGGAAGGGATTGTCTCACTCTGCTCTGCCTGCTGCCGCCACACCTCAAGCGCTGGGGGCGGTTTTGGGCGCCTCAGTGTCAGAAGGGCATAAAACTGATGGAGAATGTCCAAAGGAGGGCTATGAAGGTGGTGAAGGGTCTGGAGGGGAAGGCGTGTGAGGAGCAGCTGAGGTGCCTTGGTTTGTTTAGCCCAGAGCAGAGCAGGCCGAGGGGAGGCCTCATGGCGGCCTGCAGCTCCCTCACAAGGGGAGCGGAGGGGCAGGCGCTGAGCTCTGCTCTCTGGGGACAGCGACAGGACCCGAGGGAACGGCATGGAGCTGGGACAGGGGAGGGTCAGGCTGGGTGTGAGGGAAAGGTTCTGCACCCAGGGGTGGTCAGGCACCTGGACAGGATCTTGCTGGTGTCCAAGCCTGCTGGAGTCCAAGAAGTGTTGGGACAATGCTCTCAGGCATAGGGATTGGTTTTGGGTGGTGCTTTGTGGAGCCAGGATTTGGACTCAGTGGTCCTTGTGGGTCTCTTTGTACCTTTGTGCTGGCACCCGTGGCTGACCAGGACAATGGCCGCCCGTGCCTGGCAGCACCAGCACAGCGCTCCCGCTTGCCCTCCCCAGCAGGCAGCACCCGCACAACGCCTTCCTCACCCACAGCAAACAGCCCAGTCCCACAGGGACTGCCAGCCCCGACGTCCCCACGGCACTGGTGGGGAACAGCACCCCTGGGCACCCTCTGGCACAAGGACACGCTCACGCTTCCCACCAGCTGCAATGCCAAACTGCACGCCTTTATTCGAGCGGGGAAAAGCAGCCTCTGGCCAAACAATTGTAGGCCCGTGGAACAGGACGTCAGGAGCTATTTCCAGGAGCAAGAAGTGAGGGGGACATCCTGCTCACAAAATTCAAGGCATCAACCCCATATCCTGCACAGAGAAAGCAGAAAGCTTATCACCTCCTTGAAACTTCTCCCTTTTGTCTCTCTCCCACTCTCTCCCACCTCCTCTCCAAGGACTAACGAGTCTTAAGACATAAGAGTCAAATGCCCAGAGGTGAACTCATGGCTGATGGCTTAGAACTGTGCCCTCCTTAGTGCTGGTAGCCCTGACTCCAAGTCTTTGCAGAAGCATCAAGAACAGGACCGTGTCCTTGACCATCTCCAAAAGGTAACCTTAACCCTTTGCCAGCATGGGAGAGTCCTCTGCAAAGGCTGGGCAAGTCTTGTGGGGCTGAGGAGAATGGGGAGGTGCTGGCTAAGCTTAGGGTCCTTCAGCCCCACACAAGGCTGAATCCACACGTCCGAACCCACAATCCCCTTCCTTTCCGGGCCTCTCCTGTGGAGCGCATTCTGCAGATGCTGGTGGTTAGGTGTGGACTAGGAAGAGTTCTGTAACAATCATTTAAGTGGACAAAGGAGGAATCCCTTTCCTCAGCCAGGACCTTACCTGCTGCAACAGGGTACGAAACCGAAACATTTCCCAATCTGTGTTTCAGCGAACTGGCAGCCCCCAAAACGACAATTTCCCCCTCCAATTCTGCATTGGACAAAATTTCCTGTTGCAATAGAAAGTCATGCACAGAGAAGCCATTGTAGAGATAATTGCAACATGGGTCAGAGAACTGGGACTGCTTGTCAAGAGAGGTTCTGGATACAGCCTACTTAGAGATCATCAAAAGTCACACGGCCAGGCTCGAGACAAGGAGGCTTTGGGACACTGTGCTGGGGGTCGAAATGAAACCACGTTGAGGGCCAGCCATTCCACCAACCCAACATCCCCCTTGGGCTCTCTCCCAAAGGCCAAAAGATCCCTCTGAAAGACGCTGCTGTGCTAACCTCAGCCTTGCTGACGGGAGCTCTTGCAGAGACAAGAGCAGAGGAGCAGCTGGACACAGGCTGCAGCCTGCAGCCAAACCCCTTCCAGACCCCACAAGAAGCCAGGCCTTTATTCCAAAACATTTTCTGCACCCCACTTCCATGACCTCTTACAAAGACACTCAGAATGGTTCTTTTTGTCATGTTCCTTGTAACCTTTGCATCACTCCAACAAGTGGCATTGCTTCCCTGGACATGGAGGACCACACTGCCATGGGTCCACACCTCAGCCCATCTCCCTCCTCCCCCTCTCACCTGCAGCACCCTGGAGAAAGAGGAGGAAGAAGGGGAAGAGCAGGAACAGGATCTTCATGGCTGAAGCCTGGAGCAGGTCTTCACGGGGCTGCTGCAGAGAAGACAAACTGTAGTGATGAGGACCTGGGGGAGAACCCCAGGTGGTGCTGCAGGAGACTGGGCACAATTTTGGGTAACCCAAATAGGGGCTAGCTGCACCTACGAGAAAAAGATTTTTCCTCAGCCTTTCTCTTCAGAAGAGTTGTGAGGTGTGCACCTACCTGATGAAGGTCTTGGTGCTCAGGCACAAAGAGACCCAACAGGAATCCCTCGTGTCCACGTGCCCCTGCGGCCAGGGAGTGCTGCTTTGCCCTAAACGTGAGGGTTTTATGCCATTGCTGGTGGGTGGGAGCTGGGCTTCTTCCTGCTGCCGCCTCTGCCGCCCTTGGCCAATCAGTCAGAGACCCATGGGCGTGGGCATGGTGGGGTTGCTCCTCATCCCTCCTGGCTGCTGAGGTGCCTGCTGGGGCTGTTGCAATCATCACCGTTATCCTCACGCAACACAGCTTGTGACACCCGGGGGCACAGCGGGCACGCAGCCTGCGGTGCCTGGGCATGAACCGCCCGCCATGGGCAAAGCAGGTGGGCTGGGGCAGGCAATGGCAGCACGGGCACCCTGCAAGGAGAAGAAGGCTTCCCTCAGGCGTCCTCGCATATTGTTAATGATACGACATCTTGGGATTCCTTGGAGAGGGTTTGGAAGCAGGGGGGTGCGGGCATGGCCTCTGAGAGAAGAGCCCCGCAGCTGCCCCATGTCAGACAAGAGCCAGGTCCAGCCCACTCCAAAAGGGACTCGCTGGTGGCCAGAGCTGAGCTAATGAGCGACACTGGTTGTGCCTCTGTCATAACATGGAATCACCGAATCATTTATGTGGAAAAGAACTCTGAGATCATCAGGTCCAACCCAGAAGCGAGCCCTGCCAAGTCCACCATTTAATCATATAATCATAGAATCATTAAGGTTGGAAGAGACCTCCAAGATCATCTGGTCCAACCATCCCCCTACCACCAATGTCACCCACCAAACCACGTCCCTAAGCACCACATCCAACCTTTCCTTGAACACCCCGAGGGAGAGTGACGCCACCACCTCCCTGGTCAACCCGTCCCAATGCCTGACTGCTCTTTCTCAGAAGAAATGTCTCCTGATTTCCAACCTGAACTTCCCTTGGTACAACTTGAGGCCATTCCCTCTAGTCCTGTCACTGATTACCTGTGAGAAGAGGCCGACCCCCAGCTCCCCACACCTTCCTTTCAGGCAGTTGCAGAGAGCAATAAGGTCTGCCCTCAGCCTCCTCTGCTCTAGACTAAACACCCCCAGTTCCCTCAGCCACCCCTCACAGGACTCGTGCTCCAAATAGCCTGGGGGGCATCAGGCCCAGCACTACAGCCGGTCAAGAGAAGGGATTGTCCTGCTCTGCTCTTCCTGCTGCTGACTCACCTCGAGCACTGGGGGCAGTTTTGGGTGCCTCAGTGTCAGAAGGGATTACTGGAGAACTACTGGAGAATGTCCAAGGGAGGGCTATGAAGGTGGTGAAGGGTCTGGAGGGGAAGGCGTGTGAGGAGTAGCTGAGGTGCCTTGGTTTGTTCAGCCCAGAGCAGAGAAGGCCGAGGGGAGGCCTCATGGCGGCCTGCAGCTCCCGCACGAGGGGAGTGGAGGGGCAGGCGCTGAGCTCTGCTCTCTGGGGACAGCGACAGGACCCAAGGGAACGGCATGGAGCTGGGACAGGGGAGGGTCAAGCCTGGACAGGGGAGGGTCAAGCTGGGACAGGGGAGGGTCAGGCTGGGTGTAAGGGAAAGGTTCTGCACCCAGGGGTGGTCAGGCACCTGGACAGGATCCTGCTGGTGTCCAAGGCTGCTGGAGCCCAAGAAGTGTTGAGACAACGCTCTCAGGCATAGGGATTGGTTTTGGGTGGTGCTTTGTAGAGCCCGGATTTGGACTCAATGGTCCTTGTGGGTCTCTTTGTACCTTTGTGCTGGCTCCTGTGGCTGCCCGGGACACACAGCGCCTTCCTCACCCGCAGCAAACAGCCTGGCCCCACGGGGACTGCCAGCCCCGGTGTCCCTACGGTGCTGGTGGGGAACAGCACCCCTGGGCACCCTCTGGCACAAGGACACGCTCACGCTTCCCACCAGCTGCAATGCCAAACTGCACGCCTTTATTCGAGCGGGGAAAAGCAGCCTCTGGCCAAACGACAGCAGGCCTGGGGCAGGATGTCTCCAGCACACGGGTGCCCTCGCACCCAGCAGGAGCAGTGCTTCCACTCCCACGGGCACTCCACGCGGAGACTGCAGGGGTGGGAAGGGGAGAGGACGTCAGGAGCTGTTTCCAGGAGCGAGAAGCGAGGGGGACATCCTGCTCACAGAATTCAGGGTGTCAACCCCATGTGCTGTAAGAAGGAAGCAGAAAGCATGTCACTGGCTTGCAACTTATTTCTTCCTTGCTCCCAGTTGCTCCCACCTCCTCTGTTATGAAAACCAAACACATGGTGGAAAAGAATCAGCTTCCATGGATGTAAACAGCAGCCCTTTCTGCAGACACCACTGACACGTTATGCTTAGGGGTGGTAGCCCTGCCTCCAAGTCTTTGCATTGTCATCGAGAACAGGGTTGTGGCATTGACCCTTCTCCCAGGGAAAACCTTGACTGTTGTGCAGCAGGGATATGCCCTCTGCAAAGCTGCAAAGGTATCATGGGACTGCATGGTAATGTTTGTCTTGGGATTTTGAGCTGTTTCAGCCCCAAAAAGGGCACTTCCAAATCCATGAGGACTCTTCCCTCCCTTCCTGGGACTCTCCCACAGTGCATAAATTCAGCAGAATATTTACCAGGCATTGACTGGAAAGAGTTCCGTAACAACCATTTCAATGAATAAAGGAGGAATTCCTTTCCACATCCAGGATGCTAGACCTGTGAGAAACAAAGTTGTGTTTTTGCAGTGGAACGTGGTTTTGCAGTGGAAAATTCCATTAACTTTGCATATTCAAAAGTAATTGTGCAGGCACGACAGTGGCATAGCAGTGGGGAGTATGTTAAGCAGATAAGGGGAAGGTCTCACTGTCCCAGAATAAGGAGGATAGGTAAGAAAAACAAGGCAAACAGTGCAAAATCATTAAAAACAGAAAATTGCGGGCCTCTAGTCACGACAGAAGAAGGAAAGAAAAGGAAGAGGAGAAATTAAAGGTTGGTCAAATAAAATTGTACATATATGATACAGTAATAAGCATCAAATAGTTTGTGAACCTGTAGTACTAAGCTAGCGAGGAAATGGGAGGAATCAAGTGCAGGGTAATAGGGAATATAAGGTTATGATATATGTTTGCTGAGTGTTCCTGCTTGCAGGATGCCCACCATTGCAATCACGAGTAAAATAGCTTCACACAAGACCCTCCCTGAGAACATTATTGAGGTATTTCTCACAGACCTTACCTTCTGCAGCAGGGAACGAAATCTGCACATTTCCCAATAGCCGTGGCAGGGAAGGGACATCTCCCAAAGGTACAGAATCCCCCTCTTCGTCCGCACTCTATGCCATTTCCTGGAGCTATGGAGAATCATAGACACAAAAGCAGTTGAGGTGATGATTTGGGTGAGTTGTGAGTGCTTGAAGAAGCACTGACACTCTCCATGCATTCCAGACCAATATCTAGGCTCATCTTCACGCTTGCCATATGTGGGTCTTCCAACACAAGGTGTCTCACCCAGAAGGGCTCTTTCACACCCCTTCAGGTGCACACAAGAGCAGAGAGGGAGGAAGACCAGCGGGAAGACCAAGGGAGAAGCGTGCTGGCTGTCCAGCTGCGTGTCCAGCTGTGCCTGGACCAGCGGAGCTGTCAAGTGGGGCACCCATCACAGCCCACAGCCCTGTCCCAGCTGCTCCGTGAGTTTGAGGGAGCTCTGATGGAAAGCCCTTACCCAGCCCTCACATGGATCATGGCTCGAGAGAAGGGGGCTTTCGGACACTGTGCTGAGACACCACCAGGTCTCCAAATAGGACCGCTTTGTGTGCCGGCCATTCCACCAAGTCAACATCCCGCTTGGGCTCTCTCCCATCCCTGCACAGGCCAAAAGGTCCCTCTGAAGGACACTGCTGTGCTAACCTCAGCCTTGCTGATGGGAGCTCTTGCAGAGACAAGAGCAGAGGAGCAGCTGGACACAGGCTGCAGCCTGCAGCCAAACCCCTTCCTGACCCCACAAGAAGCCAGGCCTTTCTTCTTCAGCTCTTTCTACACCCCAATTCCATGTCCTCTTACAAAGACCGCTCAGAAGGCTTCTTTTCAACAGTCCCTCCTAACCTTTGCATCACTCCAACAAGTGGCATTGCTTCCCTGGACATGGAGGACCACACTGCCACGGGTCCACACCTCAGCCCATCTCTGTCCTTCCCCTCTCACCTGCAGTGCCCTGGAGAAAGAGGAGGAAGAAGGGGAAGAGCAGGAACAGGATCTTCATGGCTGATGCCCGGAGCAGGTCTTCACGGGGCTGCTGCAGAGAAGACAAACCAAGGTGACAAGGACCTGGGGGAGAACCCCAGGTGGTGCTGCAGGAGACTGGGCACAGCTTTCAGGAACTCAGACAGGGGCTGCCTGCACCTACAGGAAAAAGATTTTTCCTCAGCCTTTTTCTTCAGAAGAGTTGTGAGGTGTGCACCTACCTGATGAAGGTCTTGGTGCTCAGGCACAAAGAGACCCAACAGGAATCCCTCGTGTCCAGGTGCCCCTGCGGCCAGGGAGTGCTGCTTTGCCCTAAACGTGAGGGTTTTATGCCATTGCTGGTGGGTGGGAGCTGGGCTTCTTCCTGCTGCCGCCTCTGCCCTTGGCCAATCAGCCAGTGACCCATGGGCATGGGCATGGTGGGGTTGCTCCTCGTCCCTCCTGGCTGCTGAGGTGCCTGCTGGGGCTGTTGCAATCGTCACCGTTATCCTCATGCAACACAGCTTGTGACACCCGGGGACACAGCGGGCACGCAGCCTGCGGTGCCTGGCGGGCAATGGCAGCACGGGCACCTTGGACGGAGAAGAAGGCTTCCCTCAGGTGTCCTCTCATATTTTTTGAAATGGACAACTAGTATGCGATGCACAAGATCATTGATTTCAGTACAGCTTCTAGTACTGATGGTCACCAGTGACGGCGACTCCACCACCTCCCTGGGCAACCCATACCAATGCCTGACTGCTCTTTCTCAGAAGAAATGTCTCCTACTTTCTAACCTAAACCTTCCCTGGCACAATGTTAGGCCATTCCCTCTAGTCCTATCACTGGTTATCTGCGAGAAGAGGCTGACCCCCAGCTCCCCACACCTTCCTTTCAGGCAGTTGCAGAGAGCAATAAGGTCTCCCCTGAGCCTCCTCTTCTCCATACTAAACAACCCCAGTTCCCTCAGCCACTCCTCACAGGACTTGTGCTCCAAATAGCCTGGGGGGCATCAGGCCCAGCACTGCAGCCGGTCAAGAGAAGGGATTGTCCCACTCTGCTCTTCCTGCTCCCACCTCACCTCGAGCACAGGGGGCGGTTTTGGGTGCCTCATTGTCAGAAGGGCATAAAACTACCGGAGTCTCCAAAGGCGGGCTACAAAGGTGGTGAAGGGTCTGGAGGGGAAGACGTGTGAGGCGTAGCTGAGGTGCCTTGGTTTGTTCAGCCCAGAACACAGCAGGCTGAGGAGAGGCCTCATGGCGGCCTGCAGCTCCCTCACGAGGGGAGTGGAGGGGCAGACGCTGAGCTCTGCTCTCTGGGGACAGCGACAGGACCCGAGGGAACGGCATGGAGCTGGGACAGGGGAGGGTCAGGCTGGGTGTGAGGGAAAGGTTCTGCACCCAGAGGTTGTCAGGTACCTGGACAGGATCTTGCTGGTGTCCAAGGCTGCTGGAGTCCAAGAAGTGTTGGGACAATGCTCTCAGGCATAGGGACTGATTTTGGGTGGTGCTTTGTAGAGCCAGGATTTGGACTCAGTGGTCCTTGTGGGTCTCTTTGTACCTTTGTGCTGGCTCCCGTGGCTGCCCGGGACACACAGCGCCTTCCTCACCCACAGCAAACAGCCCGGCCCCACAGGGACTGCCAGCCCCGGTGTCCCTACGGCGCTGGTGGGGAACAGCACCCCTGGGCACCCTCTGGCACAAGGACACGCTCACGCTTCCCACCAGCTGCAATGCCAAACTGCACGCCTTTATTCGAGCGGGGAAAAGCAGCCTCTGGCCAAACAATTGTAGGTCCGTGGAACAGGACGTCAGGAGCTATTTCCAGGAGCAAGAAGTGAGGGGGACATCCTGCTCACAAAATTCAAGGCATCAACCCCATATCCTGCACAGAGAAAGCAGAAAGCTTATCACCTCCTTGAAACTTCTCCCTTTTGTCTCTCTCCCACTCTCTCCCACCTCCTCTCCAAGGACAAATGAGTCTTGAGACATAAGAGTCAAATGCCCAGAGGTGAACTCATGGCTGATGGCTTAGAACTGTGCCCTCCTTAGTGCTGGTAGCCCTGACTCCAAGTCTTTGCAGAAGCATCAAGAACAGGACCGTGTCCTTGACCATCTCCAAAAGGTAACCTTAACCCTTTGCCAGCATGGGAGAGTCCTCTGCAAAGGCTGGGCAAGTCTTGTGGGGCTGAGGAGAATGGGGAGGTGCTGGCTAAGCTTAGGGTCCTTCAGCCCCACACAAGGCTGAATCCACACATCCGAACCCACAATCCCCTTCCTTTCCGGGCCTCTCCTGTGGAGCGCATTCTGCAGATGCTGGTGGTTAGGTGTGGACTAGGAAGAGTTCTGTAACAATCATTTAAGTGGACAAAGGAGGAATCCCTTTCCTCAGCCAGGACCTTACCTGCTGCAACAGGGTACGAAACCGAAACATTTCCCAATCTGTGTTTCAGCGAACTGGCAGCCCCCAAAACGACAATTTCCCCCTCCAATTCTGCATTGGACAAAATTTCCTGTTGCAAGAGAAAGTCATGCACAGAGAAGCCATTGTAGAGATAATTGCAACATGGGTCAGAGAACTGGGACTGCTTGTCAAGAGAGGTTCTGGATACAGCCTACTTAGAGATCATCAAAAGTCACACGGCCAGGCTCGAGACAAGGAGGCTTTGGGACACTGTGCTGGGGGTCGAAATGAAACCACGTTGAGGGCCAGCCATTCCACCAACCCAACATCCCCCTTGGGCTCTCTCCCAAAGGCCAAAAGATCCCTCTGAAAGACGCTGCTGTGCTAACCTCAGCCTTGCTGACGGGAGCTCTTGCAGAGACAAGAGCAGAGGAGCAGCTGGACACAGGCTGCAGCCTGCAGCCAAACCCCTTCCAGACCCCACAAGAAGCCAGGCCTTTATTCCAAAACATTTTCTGCACCCCACTTCCATGACCTCTTACAAAGACACTCAGAATGGTTCTTTTTGTCATGTTCCTTGTAACCTTTGCATCACTCCAACAAGTGGCATTGCTTCCCTGGACATGGAGGACCACACTGCCATGGGTCCACACCTCAGCCCATCTCCCTCCTCCCCCTCTCACCTGCAGCACCCTGGAGAAAGAGGAGGAAGAAGGGGAAGAGCAGGAACAGGATCTTCATGGCTGAAGCCTGGAGCAGGTCTTCACGGGGCTGCTGCAGAGAAGACAAACTGTAGTGATGAGGACCTGGGGGAGAACCCCAGGTGGTGCTGCAGGAGACTGGGCACAATTTTGGGTAACCCAAATAGGGGCTAGCTGCACCTACGAGAAAAAGATTTTTCCTCAGCCTTTCTCTTCAGAAGAGTTGTGAGGTGTGCACCTACCTGATGAAGGTCTTGGTGCTCAGGCACAAAGAGACCCAACAGGAATCCCTCGTGTCCACGTGCCCCTGCGGCCAGGGAGTGCTGCTTTGCCCTAAACGTGAGGGTTTTATGCCATTGCTGGTGGGTGGGAGCTGGGCTTCTTCCTGCTGCCGCCTCTGCCGCCCTTGGCCAATCAGTCAGAGACCCATGGGCGTGGGCATGGTGGGGTTGCTCCTCATCCCTCCTGGCTGCTGAGGTGCCTGCTGGGGCTGTTGCAATCATCACCGTTATCCTCACGCAACACAGCTTGTGACACCCGGGGGCACAGCGGGCACGCAGCCTGCGGTGCCTGGGCATGAACCGCCCGCCATGGGCAAAGCAGGTGGGCTGGGGCAGGCAATGGCAGCACGGGCACCCTGCAAGGAGAAGAAGGCTTCCCTCAGGCGTCCTCGCATATTGTTAATGATACGACATCTTGGGATTCCTTGGAGAGGGTTTGGAAGCAGGGGGGTGCGGGCATGGCCTCTGAGAGAAGAGCCCCGCAGCTGCCCCATGTCAGACAAGAGCCAGGTCCAGCCCACTCCAAAAGGGACTCGCTGGTGGCCAGAGCTGAGCTAATGAGCGACACTGGTTGTGCCTCTGTCATAACATGGAATCACCGAATCATTTATGTGGAAAAGAACTCTGAGATCATCAGGTCCAACCCAGAAGCGAGCCCTGCCAAGTCCACCATTTAATCATATAATCATAGAATCATTAAGGTTGGAAGAGACCTCCAAGATCATCTGGTCCAACCATCCCCCTACCACCAATGTCACCCACCAAACCACGTCCCTAAGCACCACATCCAACCTTTCCTTGAACACCCCGAGGGAGAGTGACGCCACCACCTCCCTGGTCAACCCGTCCCAATGCCTGACTGCTCTTTCTCAGAAGAAATGTCTCCTGATTTCCAACCTGAACTTCCCTTGGTACAACTTGAGGCCATTCCCTCTAGTCCTGTCACTGATTACCTGTGAGAAGAGGCCGACCCCCAGCTCCCCACACCTTCCTTTCAGGCAGTTGCAGAGAGCAATAAGGTCTGCCCTCAGCCTCCTCTGCTCTAGACTAAACACCCCCAGTTCCCTCAGCCACCCCTCACAGGACTCGTGCTCCAAATAGCCTGGGGGGCATCAGGCCCAGCACTGCAGCCGGTCAAGAGAAGGGATTGTCCTGCTCAGCTCTTCCTGCTGCTGACTCACCTCGAGCACTGGGGGCAGTTTTGGGTGCCTCAGTGTCAGAAGGGATTACTGGAGAACTACTGGAGAATGTCCAAGGGAGGGCTATGAAGGTGGTGAAGGGTCTGGAGGGGAAGGCGTGTGAGGAGTAGCTGAGGTGCCTTGGTTTGTTCAGCCCAGAGCAGAGAAGGCCGAGGGGAGGCCTCATGGCGGCCTGCAGCTCCCGCACGAGGGGAGTGGAGGGGCAGGCGCTGAGCTCTGCTCTCTGGGGACAGCGACAGGACCCAAGGGAACGGCATGGAGCTGGGACAGGGGAGGGTCAAGCCTGGACAGGGGAGGGTCAAGCTGGGACAGGGGAGGGTCAGGCTGGGTGTAAGGGAAAGGTTCTGCACCCAGGGGTGGTCAGGCACCTGGACAGGATCCTGCTGGTGTCCAAGGCTGCTGGAGCCCAAGAAGTGTTGAGACAACGCTCTCAGGCATAGGGATTGGTTTTGGGTGGTGCTTTGTAGAGCCCGGATTTGGACTCAATGGTCCTTGTGGGTCTCTTTGTACCTTTGTGCTGGCTCCTGTGGCTGCCCGGGACACACAGCGCCTTCCTCACCCGCAGCAAACAGCCTGGCCCCACGGGGACTGCCAGCCCCGGTGTCCCTACGGTGCTGGTGGGGAACAGCACCCCTGGGCACCCTCTGGCACAAGGACACGCTCACGCTTCCCACCAGCTGCAATGCCAAACTGCACGCCTTTATTCGAGCGGGGAAAAGCAGCCTCTGGCCAAACGACAGCAGGCCTGGGGCAGGATGTCTCCAGCACACGGGTGCCCTCGCACCCAGCAGGAGCAGTGCTTCCACTCCCACGGGCACTCCACGCGGAGACTGCAGGGGTGGGAAGGGGAGAGGACGTCAGGAGCTGTTTCCAGGAGCGAGAAGCGAGGGGGACATCCTGCTCACAGAATTCAGGGTGTCAACCCCATGTGCTGTAAGAAGGAAGCAGAAAGCATGTCACTGGCTTGCAACTTATTTCTTCCTTGCTCCCAGTTGCTCCCACCTCCTCTGTTATGAAAACCAAACACATGGTGGAAAAGAATCAGCTTCCATGGATGTAAACAGCAGCCCTTTCTGCAGACACCACTGACACGTTATGCTTAGGGGTGGTAGCCCTGCCTCCAAGTCTTTGCATTGTCATCGAGAACAGGGTTGTGGCATTGACCCTTCTCCCAGGGAAAACCTTGACTGTTGTGCAGCAGGGATATGCCCTCTGCAAAGCTGCAAAGGTATCATGGGACTGCATGGTAATGTTTGTCTTGGGATTTTGAGCTGTTTCAGCCCCAAAAAGGGCACTTCCAAATCCATGAGGACTCTTCCCTCCCTTCCTGGGACTCTCCCACAGTGCATAAATTCAGCAGAATATTTACCAGGCATTGACTGGAAAGAGTTCCGTAACAACCATTTCAATGAATAAAGGAGGAATTCCTTTCCACATCCAGGATGCTAGACCTGTGAGAAACAAAGTTGTGTTTTTGCAGTGGAACGTGGTTTTGCAGTGGAAAATTCCATTAACTTTGCATATTCAAAAGTAATTGTGCAGGCACGACAGTGGCATAGCAGTGGGGAGTATGTTAAGCAGATAAGGGGAAGGTCTCACTGTCCCAGAATAAGGAGGATAGGTAAGAAAAACAAGGCAAACAGTGCAAAATCATTAAAAACAGAAAATTGCGGGCCTCTAGTCACGACAGAAGAAGGAAAGAAAAGGAAGAGGAGAAATTAAAGGTTGGTCAAATAAAATTGTACATATATGATACAGTAATAAGCATCAAATAGTTTGTGAACCTGTAGTACTAAGCTAGCGAGGAAATGGGAGGAATCAAGTGCAGGGTAATAGGGAATATAAGGTTATGATATATGTTTGCTGAGTGTTCCTGCTTGCAGGATGCCCACCATTGCAATCACGAGTAAAATAGCTTCACACAAGACCCTCCCTGAGAACATTATTGAGGTATTTCTCACAGACCTTACCTTCTGCAGCAGGGAACGAAATCTGCACATTTCCCAATAGCCGTGGCAGGGAAGGGACATCTCCCAAAGGTACAGAATCCCCCTCTTCGTCCGCACTCTATGCCATTTCCTGGAGCTATGGAGAATCATAGACACAAAGGCAGTTGAGGTGATGATTTGGGTGAGTTGTGAGTGCTTGAAGAAGCACTGACACTCTCCATGCATTCCAGACCAATATCTAGGCTCATCTTCACGCTTGCCATATGTGGGTCTTCCAACACAAGGTGTCTCACCCAGAAGGGCTCTTTCACACCCCTACAGGTGCACACAAGAGCAGAGAGGGAGGAAGACCAGCGGGAAGACCAAGGGAGAAGCGTGCTGGCTGCCCAGCTGCGTGTCCAGCTGTGCCTGGACCAGCGGAGCTGTCAAGTGGGGCACTCATCACAGTCCACAGCCCTGTCCCAGCTGCTCCGTGAGTTTGAGGGAGCTCTGATGGAAAGCCCTTACCCAGCCCTCACATGGATCATGGCTCGAGAGAAGGGGGCTTTCGGACACTGTGCTGAGACACCACCAGGTCTCCAAATAGGACCGCTTTGTGTGCCGGCCATTCCACCAAGTCAACATCCCGCTTGGGCTCTCTCCCATCCCTGCACAGGCCAAAAGGTCCCTCTGAAGGACACTGCTGTGCTAACCTCAGCCTTGCTGATGGGAGCTCTTGCAGAGACAAGAGCAGAGGAGCATAGGACACAGGCTGCAGCCTGCAGCCAAACCCCTTCCTGACCCCACAAGAAGCCAGGCCTTTCTTCTTCAGCTCTTTCTACACCCCAATTCCATGTCCTCTTACAAAGACCGCTCAGAAGGCTTCTTTTCAACAGTCCCTCCTAACCTTTGCATCACTCCAACAAGTGGCATTGCTTCCCTGGACATGGAGGACCACACTGCCACGGGTCCACACCTCAGCCCATCTCTGTCCTTCCCCTCTCACCTGCAGTGCCCTGGAGAAAGAGGAGGAAGAAGGGGAAGAGCAGGAACAGGATCTTCATGGCTGATGCCCGGAGCAGGTCTTCACGGGGCTGCTGCAGAGAAGACAAACCAAGGTGACAAGGACCTGGGGGAGAACCCCAGGTGGTGCTGCAGGAGACTGGGCACAGCTTTCAGGAACTCAGACAGGGGCTGCCTGCACCTACAGGAAAAAGATTTTTCCTCAGCCTTTTTCTTCAGAAGAGTTGTGAGGTGTGCACCTACCTGATGAAGGTCTTGGTGCTCAGGCACAAAGAGATCCAACAGGAATCCCTCGTGTCCACGTGCCCCTGCGGCCAGGGAGTGCTGCTTTGCCCTAAACGTGAGGGTTTTATGCCATTGCTGGTGGGTGGGAGCTGGGCTTCTTCCTGCTGCCGCCTCTGCCCTTGGCCAATCAGCCAGTGACCCATGGGCATGGGCATGGTGGGGTTGCTCCTTGTCCCTTCTGGCTGCTGAGGTGCCTGCTGGGGCTGTTGCAATCGTCACCATTATCCCCATGCAACACAGCTTGTGACACCCGGGGACACAGCGGGCACGCAGCCTGCGGTGCCTGGAGGGCAATGGCAGCACGGGCACCTTGGACGGAGAAGAAGGCTTCCCTCAGGTGTCCTCTCATATTTTTTGAAATGGACAACTAGCATGCGATGCACAAGATCATTGATTTCAGTACAGCTTCCAGTACTGATGGTCACCAGTGACGGCGACTCCACCACCTCCCTGGGCAACCCATACCATTGCCTGACTGCTCTTTCTCAGAAGAAATGTCTCCTACTTTCTAACCTAAACCTTCCCTGGCACAATGTGAGGCCATTCCCTCTAGTCCTATCACTGGTTATCTGCGAGAAGAGGCCGACCCCCAGCTCCCCACACCTTCCTTTCAGGCAGTTGCAGAGAGCAATAAGGTCTCCCCTGAGCCTCCTCTTCTCCAGACCAAACACCCCCAGTGCCCTCAGCCACTCCTCACAGGACTCGTGCTCCAAATGGCCTGGGGGGCATCAGGCCCAGCACTGCAGCCGGTCAAGAGAAGGGATTGTCCTGCTCTGCTCTGCCTGCTGCTGTCTCACCTCGAGCACTGGGGGTGGTTTTGGGCGCCACAGTGTTAGAAGGGCATAAAACTACGAGAGAGTGTCTAAAGGAGGGCTACAAAGATGGTGAAGGGTGTGGAGGGGAAGATGTATGAGGAGCAGCTGAGGTGCCTGGGTTTGTTCAGCCCAGAGCAGAGCAGGCCGAGGGGAGGCCTCATGGCGGCCTGCAGCTCCCTCACGAGGGGAGCGGAGGGACAGGCGCAGAGCTCTGCTCTCTGGGGACAGCGACAGGACCCGAGGGAACGGCATGGAGCTGGGACAGGGGAGGGTCAGGCTGGGTGTGAGGGAAAGGTTCTGCACCCAGAGGTTGTCAGGTACCTGGACACGATCTTACTGTTTTCCAAGCCTGCTGGAGTCCAAGAAGTGTTGGGACAATGCTCTCAGGCATAGGGATTGGTTTTGGGTGGTGCTTTGTAGAGCCAGGATTTGGACTCAGTGGTCCTTGTGGGTCCCTTTGTACCTTTATGCTGGCACCCAGGACTCCCCGGGGACAAGGGCTGCCTGTGCCCGGCAGTACCAGCACAGGGCTCCCGCTTGCCCTCCCCAGCAGGCAGCGCCCGCACAGCGACTTCCTCACCCACAGCAAACAGCCTGGCCCCACAGGGACTGCCAGCCCCGGCGTCCCCACGGCGCTGGTGGGGAACAGCACCCCTGGGCACCCTCTGGCACAAGGACACGCTCACGCTTCCCACCAGCTGCAATGCCAAACTGCACGCCTTTATTCGAGCGGGGAAAAGCAGCCTCTGGCCAAACAATTGTAGGCCCGTGGAACAGGACGTCAGGAGCTGTTTCCAGGAGCGAGAAGCGAGGGGGACATCCTGCTCACAGAATCCAGGGCATCAACCCCATGTCCTGTACAGAGAAAGCAGACAAGCATGGCACCTGCTTGAAACTTCTCCCTTTTGTCTCTCTCCCACTCTCTCCCACCTCCTCTCCAAGGACTAACGAGTCTTAAGACATAAGAGTCAAATGCCCAGAGGTGAACTCATGGCTGATGGCTTAGAACTGTGCCCTCCTTAGTGCTGGTAGCCCTGACTCCAAGTCTTTGCAGAAGCATCAAGAACAGGACCGTGTCCTTGATAATCTCCAAAAGGTAACCTTAACCCTTTGCCAGCATGGGAGAGTCCTCTGCAAAGGCTGGGCAAGTCTTGTGGGGCTGAGGAGAATGGGGAGGTGCTGGCTAAGCTTAGGGTCCTTCAGCCCCACACAGGGCTGAATCCACACATCCGAACCCACAATCCCCTTCCTTTCCGGGCCTCTCCTGCAGAGTGTATTCTGCAGATGCTGATGTGGACTGGGAAGAGTTCTGTAACAATCATTTCAATGGACAAAGGAGGAATCCCTTCCCTCAGCCAGGACCTTACCTGCTGCAACAGGCTTCAAAACCTGAACATCTCCCAATACGTCTTTCATGGAAGAAGCAGCCCCCCACACGACAACTTCCCCCTCTTATTCTGCAGAGGACAGAGTTACCTGTTGCAATAGAAAGACATGCACAGAGAAGCCATTGTAAAGATAATTGCAACACGGGTCAGAGCACTGGCACATCTTGCCCAGAGAGATTCTAGAGTCAACTTGCTGAGAGATTTTCAAAAGTCACACGGAGACGCTCGAGACAAGGTGACTGTGGAAAATTGTGCTGGGGGTCAAAACAAAACCACTTCGTGTTCCAGCTGTTCCACCAAGCCAACATCCCCCTTGGGCTCTCTCCCATCCCTGCACAGGCCAAAAGGTCCCTCTGAAGGACACTGCTGTCCACACCTCAGCCCATCTCCCTCCTTCCCCTCTCACCTGCAGCGCCCTGGAGAAAGAGGAGGAAAAAGGGGAAGAGCAGGAACAGGATCTTCATGGCTGAAGCCTGGAGCAGGTCTTCACGGGGCTGCTGCAGAGAAGACAAACCATGGTGACAAGGACCTGGGGGAGAACCCCAGGTGGTGCTGCAGGAGACTGGGCACAGCTTTCAGGAACCCAAATAGGGGCTAGCTGCGCCTACAAGAAAAAAATGTTTCTCAGCCTTTCTCTTCAGAAGAGTTGTGAGGTGTTCACCTACCTGATGAAGGTCTTGGTGCTCACGCACAAAGAGACCCAACAGGAATCCCTCGTGTCCACGTGCCCCTGCGGCCAGGGAGTGCTGCTTTGCCCTAAACGTGAGGGTTTTATGCCATTGCTGGTGGGTGGGAGCTGGGCTTCTTCCTGCTGCCGCCCTTGGCCAATCAGTCAGAGACCCATGGGCGTGGGTATGGTGGGGTTGCTCTTGTCCCTTCTGGCTGCTGAGGTGCCTGCTGGGGCTGTTGCAATCGTCACCGTTATCCTCACGCAACACAGCTTGTGACACCCGGGGCACAGCGGGCACGCAGCCTGCGGTGCCTGGGCATGAACTGCCCGCCGTGGGCAAAGCAGGTGGGCTGGGGCAGGCAATGGCAGCACGGGCACCCTGCAAGGAGAAGAAGGCTTCCCTCAGGCATTCTCGCATATTTTTTGAAATTGTCAGCTAGCATGTAATGGGGAGGATCATTGATATCTGTACAGCTTCTAATACTGGCTGTCACAGTGTCCTTCTGGAGAAAATGCCACGCATCAAGCTAGGTAAGAACAGAAGACCATAGGCAAACAAGTGGCTGAGGGGTCGGGGTCAAGGGGTTATAGTAAAAGGGGTTCCATTAAGCTGGCGGACAGTCCCCATTGGGATGCCCAGGGCTCCATTTTAGAGCCAGACCTCATCAGTGTTTTTTTAACTGGTTTGGATGCAGGACTCAAACACATTCTAACTTCACAGATGAGCCTAAACAGGGAGGAGCTGTGGATTCCCCCAAGGGGTGAGAGGCCTTAAAGAGAGATCCTGACATAGTAGTAGGCTGGGCCATCACCAAGGGCATGAAGTTCACCAAGAGCAAAGCTGGGATTCTGCACCTGGTCTGGGGCAGCCCCAGCTAGATGTAGAGCGTGGGGGAGGAGAGGCTTGAGACCAGCCTGCGGAAACGGAGCTGGGGGTTTTGGCTGACAGCAAGTTGGATCTGAGGCACCAGCGTGCCCTGGCAGCCAGGAGGGCCAGAAATCACAGAATCATTAAGGTTGGAGAATCCCTCCAAGATCATCTGGTCCAACCATCCCCCTACTACAAGTGTCACATCTTAAACCATGCTCCTAAGCACCACGTCCAGCCTTTCCTTGAACAATCCCAGGGAAAGTGACGCCACCACCTCCCTGGTCAACCCGTCCCAATACCTGGCTGCTCCTTCTGAGAAGAAATGTCTCCTCACTTCCAACCTAAACCTCACCTGGCACAATTTGAGAATATTCCCTCTAGTCCTGTCACTGGGTACCTGTGAGAAGAGGCCGACCCCCAGCTCCCCACACCTTCCTTTCAGGCAGTTGCAGAGAGCAATAAGGTCTCCCCTGAGCCTCCTCTTCTCCAGACCAAACACCCCCAGTGCCCTCAGCCACTCCTCACAGGACTTGTGCTCCAAATAGCCTGGGGGACATCAGGCCCAGCACTACAGCCGGTCAAGAGAAGGGATTGTCCTGCTCTGCTCTGCCTGCTGCTGTCTCACCTCGAGCACTGGGGGTGGTTTTGGGCGCCACAGTGTTAGAAGGGCATAAAACTACAAGAGGGTGTCTAAAGGAGGGCTACAAAGATGGTGAAGGGTGTGGAGGGGAAGATGTATGAGGAGCAGCTGAGGTGCCTGGGTTTGTTCAGCCCAGAGCAGAGCAGGCCGAGGGGAGGCCTCATGGCGGCCTGCAGCTCCCTCACGAGGGGAGCGGAGGGACAGGCGCTGAGCTCTGCTCTCTGGGGACAGCGACAGGACCTGAGGGAACGGCATGGAGCTGGGACAGGGGAGGGTCAGGCTGGGTGTGAGGGAAAGGTTCTGCACCCAGAGGTTGTCAGGTACCTGGACAGGATCTTGCTGTTTTCCAAGCCTGCTGGAGTCCAAGAAGTGTTGGGACAATGCTCTCAGACGTAGGGATTGGTTTTGGGTGGTGCTTTGTGGAGCCAGGATTTGGACTCAATGGTCCTTGTGGGTCGCTTTGTACTCAGGATATTCGGGGATTCTTTGACTCTATGATCATGACCAATATTCTTCTTTTTTTTTTTCTCATTTGTACAGTGTCAGAAGAGCTCTAATTCACAGCACTGGGAGAGCACAGCCAAGCTCCCCGCACAGCCCCTAGCGGGCAGGGCTCCAGCACGCTGGGGAAGGACAAGGAGGAACATGGGGCCATCAGAACAGATTGGGTGGGCAGCCCTGGCCATGCCGACCAAGGCACAGCCCTCTGCATGCAGCCAGCGCTGCTGTCACCCGTGGCTGCCTGGGACAAGAGATGCCCGTGCCCAGCAGCACCAGCACAGGGCTCCCGCTCACCCTCCCCAGCAGGCAGCGCCCGCACAGCGCCTTCCTCACCCGCAGCAAACAGCCTGGCCCCACAGGGACTGCCAGCCCCGGTGTCCCTACGGCGCTGGTGGGGAACAGCACCCCTGGGCACCCTCTGGCACAAGGACACGCTCACGCTTCCCACCAGCTGCAATGCCAAACTGCACGCCTTTATTCGAGCGGGGAAAAGCAGCCTCTGGCCAAACGACAGCAGGCCTGGGGCAGGATGTCTCCAGCACACGGGTGCCCTCGCACCCAGCAGGAGCAGTGCTTCCACTCCCACGGGCACTCCACGCAGAGACTGCAGGGGCGGGAAGGGGAGAGGACGTCAGGAGCTGTTTCCAGGAGCGAGAAGCGAGGGGGACATCCTGCTCACAGAATTCAGGGCGTCAACCCCATGTGCTGTAAGAAGGAAGCAGAAAGCATGTCACTGGCTTGCAACTTCCTTCTCCCATGCTCCCAGTTGTTCCCACCTCCTCTGTTATGAATACCAAATACATGGTGCAAAAGAATCAGCCTCCATGGATGTAAACAGCAGCCCTTTCTGCAGACACCACTGACACGTTATGCTTAGGGGTGGTAGCCCTGCCTCCAAGTCTTTGCATTGTCATCGAGAACAGGGTTGTGGCATTGACCCTTCTCCCAGGGAAAACCTTGACTGTTGTGCAGCAGGGATATGCCCTCTGCAAAGCCATTAAAAGTGTCATAGGACCAGTGACACATTGGTCTTGGGAGCTGGAACTGTTTCAACCTCCAAAAAGGTAGTTTAAAATTTATGAGGACTCTTCCCTCCCTTCCTGGGACTCTCCCACAGTGCATAAATTCATCAGAGTATTTACCAGGCATTGACTAGAAAGAATTCTGGAACAACCATTTCAATGGATAAAGGAGGAATTCCTTTCCTCAGCCAGGAATCCAGACCTTACCTTCTGCAGCAGGGAACTAGAAATGAACATCTCCCAATGGGTCTGGCAGGGAAGCGGCATCTCCCAAAGGTACAGAATCCCCCTCTTCGTCTGCATGCGCGGGAGCTTCCTGGGGCCATGGGAAATCATAGACACAAAAACATTGAAGCGGTAATTTGGGTGAGCTGTGAGTGCTTGCAGAGTGTGTGCACTAACACTCTCCATGCATTCCAGGCCAACATCTGGGCTCATCATCTTCACGCTTGCCATATGTGGGTCTTCCAACACAAGGTGTCTCACCCAGAAGGGCTCTTTCACACCCCTACAGGTGCACACAAGAGCAGAGAGGTAGGACGACCAGCAAGAAGACGAAGGGAAAGGCGTGCTGGCTGCCCAGCTGCGTGTCCAGCTGTGCCTGGACCAGCGGAGCTGTCAAGTGGGGCACTCATCACAGTCCACAGCCCTGTCCCAGCTGCTCCGTGAGTTTGAGGGAGCTCTGATGGAAAGTCCCTACCCAGCCCTCACAGGAATTGTGGCTCGAGAGAAGGGGGCTTTCGGACACTGTGCTGGAGGTCAAAACAAAAACACTTTGTGTTCCAGCCGTTCCACCAAGCCAACATCCCCCTTGGGCTCTCTCCCATCCCTGCACAGGCCAAAAGGTCCCTCTGAAGGACACTGCTGTCCACACCTCAGCCCATCTCCCTCCTTCCCCTCTCACCTGCAGCGCCCTGGAGAAAGAGGAGGAAGAAGGGGAAGAGCAGGAACAGGATCTTCATGGCTGAAGCCTGGAGCAGGTCTTCACGGGGCTGCTGCAGAGAAGACAAACTTTAGTGATGAGGACCTGGGGGAGAACCCCAGGTGGTGCTGCAGGAGACTGGGCACAATTTTGGGTAACCCAAATAGGGGCTAGCTGCGCCTACGAGAAAAAGATGTTTTCTCAGCCTTTCTCTTCAGAAGAGTTGTGTGGCGTGCACCTACCTGATGAAGGTCTTGGTGCTCAGGCACAAAGAGATCCAACAGGAATCCCTCGTGTCCACGTGCCCCTGCGGCCAGGGAGTGCTGCTTTGCCCTAAACGTGAGGGTTTTATGCCATTGCTGGTGGGTGGGAGCTGGGCTTCTTCCTGCTGCCGCCTCTGCCCTTGGCCAATCAGTCAGAGACCCATGGGCGTGGGCATGGTGGGGTTGCTCCTCATCCCTCCTGGCTGCTGAGGTGCCTGCTGGGGCTGTTGCAATCGTCACCGTTATCCTCACGCAACACAGCTTGTGACACCCGGGGGCACAGCGGGCACGCAGCCTGCGGTGCCTGGGCATGAACCGCCCGCCATGGGCAAAGCAGGTGGACTGGGGGAGATCCCATCAGCAAACAGTCCCTTACAAGGGTAAAATATTTGTCTCTCCCTCTCCTCTCAGTTTACTTAGTAATCAACTTGTGCATGACATGCAGGATCATGTATAATATTTTTCTTTTCTCTACCGTTAACGTTACAGGTACAGTTTTGTGTTTGGCAGGCCAAGATGTGACAGATAGGACACTATCTTTCTGATGGCTGCTGTGATTAACAGGTAGTGAGCAGAGGAACACCAGCTGGGTGAGTCCGCAGCTCTCCTATGGAGCTGAGTTCCAAGAGGGCTGTCCCAGTGCTCTGATGTACAAATGCTTTGGGACATTCATCCTGAAGAGATGAAGGGTCTTGAGGATGGGCCCCAGCCCCTCCCTGCCCTGCCCTGCTCCCTGGCCCAGGACAGGGATGTCCTCTGCCCCACCAGCTCCCATGGAGACAGCCCCATGGCAGTGCAGTGGCCACCCCCATGTCTCCCTTGAGATGAACACTGTTGGTCTGCCCCAACCCTTGCCCACAGTGCTGCCCCACAGCCTGGCCCCAAGCTCCCGAGTGACCCCCTGGCCTGGCCACCAGTCCTTATTTCCTCTGGGGCAGGATGATTTCCCCCCACCCCCCACAGCATCTCCTTGGTGGCATAAATACAGGCTCCACAGCTGGGGATGGACCAAGGCCGCCACAACCCTCAGAGTGGCACGTCCCTTGAAATAGCTTCAAAGGAACAACGCAAAACAGCCACAAGGGAGAGGGACAGCTCCTCCACTATCCTTTTCCTCTCATTCTTTCTGGGGCTTCAGATGCCCTGGGGGTGACCAGCTCTGACTCAGTGGTGTTGTGCCCCCAGGGAGGAAGGAGATGGAGAAAAGAGACACACACCAGCACACCATTCCCCAGGACACACAGACTCCTCAGCAGTGGGAATACAGACTACCGCCTTTTATTGGGGACAGAGAAGTGCTCGTGGGGCCATGGTTTGGCTGTCGAGGGTCACCAATGCCTCCGGTGCACTGCGAAGGTACATGGTGGCTTCGAAGTGCCGCGTGGAGATGAGCGTGAGGAGCCCCAGAGGCCGTCAGGGATACCATCGCCTGCAGGAGGAAAAGTTTGTCAGTGTCCATCCCAGCTTTGTGGGGACTTCTCAAGGGAAATGCCCATCTCCCTTTGGGGTTGTTTCTGAAGAGTGATTCTGGGGCTGGTGGCAGCATGGGAAGGGCCCCCACACTCTCCGTGGGTGGTGGCCCGGCTGAGCTGGTGGGAAGTTCTGGAGGACACCAGGTCTCTGCAGCCCCAGCAGCATCTCCCGGGCTGAGACCCAGGGACATCCCCATGCCCTTGGGCTGTGTATTCCCCCCCTTCTCCAACATCATCACCTCTAACCCCAGCAAGCAGCCTCCACCAGGCAGCCCTGACCTCACCTCCGACAGCAGAAGACCTCCGTGGAGCAGATGCCAATGCGACCGATCCCTGGAGGACACGACCTCTGGGAGCAGAAGCCCCCGCGGCGCTCACAGTCCTGGGGCGACCCTCGAGGAAGGGACAGCCCTACAGGGAGCAGGAAGAGAGCATCTCAGCACAGTCCTGCCCCCTGCATGTCCAACGTTTGCCCACCACAACTGTCCCCTGCCCTGAAGACCCAGGCAGATGGAAACAGGGCGATGTTCCTGGCACGTGGATGGGAGACGCTCGCCACCATCCCACAGCAGCCTCTGGGAGAGGGTCTCCAACACGTGAGCTGGCTCCCTCCTGGCACAAGGGAGGACATCATGGGGAGAAGCAGGACCTGCTTCCTTTCTTCCCCTCTCCAGGAGTGCTGCTGTGCCCTGGGGGTATGGAGAAGGTGGTGAAGCCTCATCCCAGGAGTGTGAGAGCTTTGTTGCAAGGTTCCTGCTTCAGGACCTGCAACAGGAGCCTTTCCTTAAAGATCTGGGGTGTGAGGGACCCCAGCGGGGTTCCGCAGTAACAGAAGCCACATGATTTGTGATCATCAAATTCTCCATTTCCCCCCACAAAATATTTACAAAGGACAAATCCTCCACACCCCTTTTCATGCATATCTTACCTGCTGCTGCCTGGAGCATCAGGAGGAGGACAGCAAGGAGGAGAGGCAGGATCCGCATGGCTGGGAGATGCCCCGAGGGTCACAGCCCTGGGAGAAGAGGAAGCAGGGCAGAGAGGAAGAGGAGAGCCCCTGCCCGTGGGTCACGCAGCACCTGCAAAGGGACAGGACTGAGGATCAGGGGCAGCCCATCCGGGAGGAGATGCTGCTGGGTGCTGGCTGGAGGAGCCTCCTCACCTCTCTGCTTCCAGCGGCAGCAGCACTTTGATCCCAGCTGCTCCCACCGCGTGGCAAAGGCCAGCGGCTTCCTCAGCCTCTCCTGCAAAGCTTCTGCCACGCAGGCAGTGTCCCTTGGGACCGCTGACACCTCAGGATGCCTGGCCAAGAAGCATTTTTTTCCTCTTCTCCTCCTGCCAGAGAGGACAAGGAATCGCCTTCCTCCTCTGACAGCTCTGAGAAGGATTCCCAGGCCTTCAGCCCCGGGTCTTGTGTCATCCCACCTTGCGAAAGAGGCGTTTGCTGCTGTGGTTTGCTGGACACGTCTTGGGACACACACACTGCGTCCCTGTTTGTTAGGCCTTGGCAAGCAATGTGCTTTCACAACACAAAGGAGCTCTGTATTCCTCTCCTCAAGTGAAGCGTGCTCTCTCCATGCTTCGCTTGAAAATTGCTGGGAAGACGCCACGCGGGATGACATCTCCGCTCAGCTGGCAGTCCTCTGAAAGACAAGCTTTAATTATGACTCTGCCACGTAAGAGTTTGCTGTATATAATCTGTTGCTGGTTCTCAGCAGATCGGTGGTGTACTTTTATAACCCCGTTTCAGATTCATCAATCGTGTGTATATGTGTGCGTGTGTAAATATGTATATGCATAAAAATGTACTCATACATAATGTATGTTCCGAGTGGTTACGTCCGTATACCTTGCATCCCAACCCCTCATCATATTTCTTTGCTCTTTCCTGCCTGAATTTCTCTCCCCGCTGAGGGAAGCTGCACCAGGCATTTGGAGCTGTGTCTCCAGGGGGACACAGCCATGCTGCTCAGGAGCAGGGCCCTTTCTGTTCTCTCCCCCACCCCAAAACTGAACTAGGACGTTTGTTGAAGAGGAACAACACAGGGATGTAGCTAATTACCATCTTAATGAAGCTCTTTAAGGAGCTGCCATGGGCAGGACTCTCCTGGCCACAGGCAGATTTTTGCGGTGATGAAGCTGTTGGGCTGAGCTCCTCACCTCCTGCTCCTTACAGATCATGTCCTCCTCGTGGTGATGTCCCAAATCATCCTGACAAATCCCACCTGAAAAAATCCTGCGTCTCTCCCATGGTCTATAAAGAGAACTTTGTGTGCAGGGAGGGCTGCTGGGGCCCTGGGGTGAGCAGATCTCCTGTCCTGCACACCTTTATGCCAGGAACCTTTGTGCCATGAAGGCTGAACCATCTCCACAAAGCCCTCGGTCTTTGTGCAAAACATCTTGTGCCATTCCAGTTTGTGAAAGAAGCACTCGGCTGCTGTGGGTTGTGCAAAGCTTCTTAGGACATAAACTGCAAATTGCTGGTTTGGTTCCACGCGGCAACTTCCTGAGGTCTCCATCCAGGGGAATCCCTGCGAGGTGGCCGTTGGCCCAGTTTCCTGCCCTTCACAAGGCTGTGGTTTCACTGGTGGCACTGAATCACTTGCGGCAATATCTGGTTCTGCAGGGAGGCCAGGTGCTCTGCGACAAACGGCAGGCTCTGGGCTTACAGTCAGTCCCTTGTAGGCTCTCGGGTTGCTTCCCTTAAAAGCCAACCATCAGTGCTGGGCATCCCTGAGCTGTGGGAGAGCTGGGGTTAGGGTTATTCTGGCACAGTGCTCATTTGCCTGGGTTCAACCCGTGGCTCACCTGGGCAGGACTCAGGAGACAGCTGGAACCTGTTGGTTGTGAACAGGCGTTTAACTGAGGTTGCTTTGCTTTGGAGGCTGCGCGTGGCTCTACATGCATGTGCTCTGCCGGGCCAGCTGGGCTCCAAACAGAAAGTTATTCACGGGCTGTAGCCTCTGAGTGCTGGGCTCAAGGCCAATTTATCTGCACAAGGATGCTGTTGACCATGGCAGGCCAACTGCGGAAGAAGAAGTGCTCACAGAGCAACCTGCACCTTCTGAGTTTTCTGTTAGGGTTCAGGGTGGGGCAGGAGAAACCTCTTGCAAGAGGAGTGGTTGAAGAGCAGGGGTATCGGCCTTTCATACGGGTTGTTTAACTGTAAAGAAGTGTCGTGGGTTTAATTCTGCTCACCTGACTTGCTACTGCATCTGACATGAATTTTGCAGATTGACTCCAAATTTATATAGCCCAAAATAACCAAGGGTAAAACCAGGCTTTAAATCTTAAAATAAGGTCACCTGCCTCCTTTTGTTCTCAGGGTCTCCTCCTCAGTTCCCGTAACAACTGCTGTTCTCGGCTCTGAAAGCTGTGGGCTAGGAGGGGAAACCCCAGATTTTCAGAACAGAGGTGCTCGGAAGAATCACACTGGAGAAGTGACTCCTCATACTCCCTGTGGAAGTGATGGCTGACTCCAGCTTTGATCCCAGCAGGAGGGAAAATTATTTTGGTAAACATTCCTGGTAGGTGTAACCTGTTTTCAGATTTCTTGTTCGAATTTCTAAAGATGAGTAATATTTCTAAAGAAACAAATAACAACAACACACCTGGCAGCCATACAATCTCCCTGGATACTGCTTTTATTGAAAGAATGACCAATCTTTATTGAAAGAATAACCAGTACAATGGTTCCCTGAATCCAGCGATGCAAGAAGAGATCATTCCCAGATCCCTGGAGATCCTGGGCAACTGGTCACACTACAACCTACACGAAGGAAAGAATATTTCAAGGTTTTCAGGCTTGAATTGATGGGGAAAATGCCACCATACAGAAGTTAAATGAAAATTTGGAAAGTCAGCTTTGTCCCAGTCCAATCTTAATCTTACCATCTACAGCAAGAATACCCAGCACGGCACAACCCCAGATAACCATTCCCACGAGGGCATTTCCCAGGGGTGCAGAAGGTCCCACGATAGCCACATCGCATAAGACTCTTTCGAGGACGGGGAAAGCCTGTACCATACAAAAAAAAAAAAAAAAAAAAAAAAAAGTACCCAGAGCCATTACAGTGCTAACGCAATGTCCAGAGGAGGGCTATGGGCAGTACAAGCAAACACATGCTCTAATTCCTTCTTCAAATACAAGAATTGTATCTCCAAGCCCAGGACTCCCTTAGAAACTCCGATTTTAGGAACAGACAGCAGAGACGGGATAGAAAACATTGCTTAGGACTTGGTTGCAATCCAGGAGAGCTGCACCAGCTCAGCTGGGAAGCTGCCACTTCTTGGGGCAGAATGACGAGGATTTATTTTTGTGTGCCTGGATTTCCACAGATCTGGCCTATTGTCCTCGCGGTAGGTTTCACCCAGGTCTCCCAGCAGGTCCTGGTGTCAAGAGGTCCATACAGATGGCCACTGTGTACAGATAAACCCATCAGCACATGCAAAATGACCACTTCTATGCCGGGCGTTGCCCTCTAGGTCTTGGGCCAAGCAGCACAGCATTGCTCTTGTCCACATGGCTACACTTTCTTCCCACATAAAATACGATATCCCCATTCAGACCGCTTTTGGGAATGGTTTGTACTATTCCCAGAAGGATGTCTGGGTTTTATCAGTGACAGTGTTAGTTGTCAGGGGTGAAAAATTGCCCCAGGGAGCAGACTACCAATTAATACAGCATGTTCCCTGGGCCTGCCTGGTCTTTTCCCATCCTTAAACCCCGGAGAACATTTACCATCCTATTCCCACATTGATCAACCCCAAAACTCTACTGACACTTGTGCTCATAGTGCCCTGCACTGTAATTTTGCCATTTTCAAGGATGCTGTTTAAAAACAGCTCCTTTTGCTGGACAATAACGTGAGTTTGGGGTTCCAGCACCCTGTGGGTCCCCCCAACAAGCCCTAATCCTTCCTAAAACACTTGTGGTTGCATAGGATTCCCCACCAAGCAGAGGGTACCACCAGCATTTTGACCTTGACTCGTGATCTTTTGCCTCCCCAACCCATGTGCAAGGTCCTCAAGCATATTTGGAAAACACGGGACCCAATGTCTTTTTTTTTTTTTTTCTATGTGGCTTAAGAATATTTGATTCGGGGTGGTTTGTTGTAGGGTGAGCCAGAGACAATGAAAGTGCTCCAAGAGTTGGCAAGCTTTAATGGGGGAAATGCAGGCACTGAAGGGGAATTAGGGGGCTGTCCATCGTGCTTTCAACTCAGACTGGATTTTTGGAGGAGTAGCAAAGGCACTGAACTGCTGGTCAGAGCGCTTGCCTGCTAATTTCATGCATCAGCTGTAATCTGCCAGCGAGGTTTGATGATATGAGTGAAGTTACTTTGCAGGAGGCAGCTTGGCTGCTTCCCAAAGGGGACCAGAGACCTTTATGAGACATCAGTATCTGCTTTTATCATTTACACCGTACCTGCAGCTCCATGAAATGCCACAAAGAGGAGCGCCAAGAGCAAGCAAAGGATTTTCATGGCAGAAGGCGGGCTGGGAGGTGCCGTCACTAGGGAGAAATGACACCAAGACATTAATAAGAGGTTTGTCCCTCCACAGGCATCGTGGGCTGAGGAGAGAAATACAAAAATGCTCTTCGAGACCAAGAGTCATCTAGAACACACTTTCTCTATAACAATGTCCATGGTCTTAAGCGTTCCCTGGAGCATGCACAGGACCATGGCACAGGAAGAAGCTTCTGTGCAGAAAAAAATACAATTTAAAATCCTCCTTTTAATTATTGTATTAATTAACCAGTGTTTATCCTAGGTCGCTTGATACTTTGCAACGCATTGCAGTAAGTTCAATTTGCTTTACAGAAGTTAAAGTTGTTAATTCAGAAAGCAAACTAAGACAATTTTTATGTATTTATACAAAGCAACACAAAGCATGTTCTCAAGCTTTTCTAAAAAAAAAAAGTGGAGAAAGCTTCTTCACGGTTAGCTTAAAATTCTCCACTTTCTTGCTTAGAGGCTGTTGCTTTTCATTCAACTCAAGAGCTACTTGATTTCCAGCAAAATTTCCTCTTAAATCTCTATCTGCAGCCAACAAAAACTCTTATTCCTTATCGACACTTTAAATTTCTAGAACTGCTTGAACTAGCACTTGATAGACCAGAGTTACTGCACAGGTAAGGTTAAAACAGTGTAACGCATGTAATACATGAAAATGTGAAATCTCTACCACTTTTCAGAAGGATAGAAGGTTAGAAGAGAGGCTGAATAACGAGAAGATTTTGGTTGTTACCAGGTAAGAGGAGGCTCTAGGTTGGAACGGTCCCGTGGATCAGTGTCAGCCACCCAGACACGTTAAGATGAAGGAGCAGAGCTTGGCTTTATGCGGTTTCTGGAGGCTGGTGAAGGATGCTTGCTCTTCACAACCGTCCAGGGGCCAATCAGAAGATCCCTGCAGTTTTGGGGAGAATCAAGGCAGTCCAACAAACCCTCTCTGTTAGCGTCCTCCTGTGAGGAACGGAGGTATTGCTTTCAAAATATTGCAGTATTGCCTTGAGAAATATACTGAGCTTCTTGCAAGCCACGTTGGGCCACCTCCAGATCAAATACCTGGTGGGATTTAACCAGCACGTGTCCACTCAGATGGCCACAGATCAGATGTCTTTCAAAGGCATGCCCTTCATTCACATCCCCATGACATGGAAGGAAATCATAATTCTGAAGCTATCTTAAAGCTGCTGTTTAGGTAGGCTTTGTGGTTAGTGTGAGCAACGCCATTTAGCGTTACTCAATTTAACTGCTCAATGAGCACAGAAGTATATTCTACTTGATGATCATATCTTTGCTTACCTGCATCAGATTTATCCCCAGGTGAAAAGGCAGAGCACTTCTAATCTCAGCCTCCGCCATGGAGTGACTTCATCTAAATTTCCTGCTGGGAATGGTCCCCGGTCTCTGCCAGCTTTGAGACCGTATCTGGAAATCGCTGGAAGAATGCAAGAGCCAGACTTGTGCCCGGGGAGCTCTGAGGATTGCACAGTAAAAATGTTTGTGCTTCAACGCCCAGGTTCTGCCCTGTTTGATTCACCGCCAGAGCTATATGGTAGGTATGTTAGGAGCCGATGGCTAAATAATGGTAAGGTGTTGGGCCTAAGCTTGCCTTTTCCTCTTGTAACTTCAAAAAAAAAAAAAAAAAAAAAAAGTAGATCTTAATATATTGTCGTCCAGCTATTTGAGGGATATGTAAAGATTTCCACCTCTAAGTATTAATTTTGCCTTCTGCAACATTGTGCTTTGGGTTTTGATGGGGGCAGTCATGTGCATCAGAGTGCTATCAATGATCTGGCCAGTTAATTCATCTACCAAATAAATCCCGGCAAGAATTTCTCCCTAAATACCCACAACTCATTAATGAGGAACCATGGACTCCATTTATTTTTAGTGCTTCCCTTTGAATTCTTTACAAAGGTAAAAAATAGGTCACCGCAGAAAGAAAAATAATAATCAGCTGGAATTAGGTTAAAAATAGCTGTGTTAAATGGGAAGTTAGCACTTCTGTGAAAATTCAGAAACAGGATTAATGAGCTGTTGTTACTATTACATCATTTCTGTTGTCAGAAGGGAAAATTTTGACAGGTTTGATTAACACTACTTTGATTAACAGAAATTAAAAAGATCTGCAATACGAAAAGGTGGGGGGGAGTGAGGAAGTAAAACAGAAATCTAATAGTTATGAGTAAAACAAGAAAAAAGGGAAAACTTCGGTTGTTTTTATTTTACTTTTTTTTATATAACTTCTGCACTAAAATATTTTCAGTACGTATTACCTCCACTGTATGCAAGATATTTTAAGCCACCAACTTGTGGAAAACATTACGTGAACCACCCCAACATGATGTTTTACATCTTTATTGTTGTTGTTTTCCCCTCATGCTGGTTTTCTAGGACCTTCCTCTTTGGTATGAGCCCAGGTCAATCTGAAGAAGAAGCCAGCCCTGGGTGAAGTTGTCAGAGAGGGGCAGAAGTTTGCATTTACCCTTCAGCAGCTTCTCTTGGTCTGCCTTCTCAAGGAGATACTTGAGCAGGAGTTGCTGTCTTCTGTGTTTTAAGGACTAGAAGTAAGGACTGTCACGTGCTGGGATGCTCCCAATACCATACACCTGGAAGCATCTGCAAGGCTACGTCAGCTTTCCTCAATTAATTTGGGGGACCAGGCAACACTGCCCATTTTCTGTGCTCGAGCAGGGTGGTGTCACCACAGAGGGCCAAAAGGTGGCTTCAGGTCTTCCTGCAACCCCAAATCTGTGCCGGATGTGGTGGTGCAAGTGACCTCTGCGCTGGGAGACCTTGGAGGCCAGCTCAGAGGCAGACACAGAGGTTGTGCAACCCTCTGCTGGAGGACAGGAAAAATCCATCCCTGCAGTTACAGCACAGCCTCCTGGGCCTCTGCGATATCGCCAGAGCTGAGGAGAAAACGGTCTGCCTCGAAACACCTGCGGCAGATTTTCCTGTAGGAAATCCTGTAGGAAAATCTGGTCGCATTTGCTCTTTTAGCCGTAGCTTAGGCTGTGAGAGTGATGAGTCCTTGTGGTAACACTCAGCTCTCACACCGGGCCAGGCGTGTCTTGCTGGGGCAAAAGTCCTGCAGTGCAAGGCCGAGCCCGGCCTTCTGCTAACCCTTAAGTGCACAACCCCCAGAGAGACAGAGAAACTCCCTTCAGCTTTCGTCCTGCACGATGAAAAAGGGGTGTGAGGGTCACAGAGGCCGTGCCTGACTCTCCCAGTCCACCCCTTGGACTTCCCAGGCCTCAACACCTCGTGGAGTAGGCCCTGCTCCAGGGCACAGAGTCAGCATGCGTTAAATATGAATGTTGGTTTCTTTTTGCCTTCTTTCTGCCATTTACAGAAATTTCTACTATTCCTTCAGGTATCTGTTGTAAAGGGATCTTTGCTTTCTTTTGTAGCCCTCTTTGACTCCTATCGGAACCTGACCTGCCACGCTGTATGGGAGCTGCTGTTCTCTGTCAGCCGCCTGTTCACCACAGCTCTACCCTGTGAGAGCCTCCCCTGACGTGCCTTTCATGCCTTGCAGGGATTTTTCTTAGACCTCTTTGTTTTCTTTTTGAGTCAAAGCAAATATTTTACTGAGGTTTCCAGCACAGCCTTTTTAACAGCTTACAGGCTGCCTGCAGGCTTCTTGCTCCTCCGGGCTGCTCCTTTTGGTGCTTTTCTCTACTCATTTTTGCTTTTTTGAGATTGAATATTTGCACGTTAAACATATTTGGTCTCAAAACATAGTTAAACCTAATTGTACTGTGGTAAATTTTTACAGAGCAGCTCTCCTCCAAGTAACTTTTGAATTAGGCCCTCTGCACCACTCACAACCAAATCCAGAAGAAACTTTTCTTGTGGGTGCCAGGACCAATTTTTCTAAGAATCAGCCTTTTCCTAATATATATACATATATATATATATAATCACCCCTCACGACAGCTCTGCTGCATCATCTGGAGGACGGGCACTACGTGCAGAAGATGTGACCCGCTCTTTGGGCCCATCAGGGAGGGACTATTGCTTAAACCCATCTCCAAGGTGTTGACAGACACTTGCAGCTCGGGTGTGTAGCAAAACATTGGTTGAAACAAGTACACAGACAGGGCTCAACACGTGAGGGCCATCCAGGTCCATGTGACATCTCATCTGTAGGCAAGCCAAGACCCCTTTTGCCTTTGCCTCCCAATTTCTTATGCATGGGGACAGTGCTAAATGGGGTATGGGGTTGCAAGGTGTCTTTGATGCTCCCCATTGCCCTCATTCACTGGCTGAGTGGTGCCTTCAACCATCCCATCTTGTTGAGCTTCAGATTATTACCCCCTTCAAACAACGAAGGTATTTCCAGTTCTGTACAATCCCAAATCTTACAGGTATTTCCAGTTCTGTACAATCCCAAATCTTACATTATCCTTCTTTCCGATGGAGGGAAGCTTCCTGGAAAAGAGGTTTTCCATACCTGCCCTATCATAGCCACGACAAAGCAATTCAGATTTCTGGGATGTGGTCAGTGATTGTGCTCTACACAAAAGGATTTGTTGTCTCCATTTGTTGGTCACAATTAAGAATGATTTTGTATGCTCCTCAGTGATTCCTGCACTTATTTTGGAAGGGAATGAACAATTTAGGACATCTCAAGATCTTCCTCCTCCTCCTGGCAGGAGACCAGGAGACAAAGGCCTTGCTGACACTTCCCCAGTTCATGCCCCAGTTTCTTCATCTGTGCAAGACGAGTGGAGATTTTTGCATTCTCTTTAAAGCACTTGACTTCAATGATTATACAACCACTACGGTGTCTCAATTATCATTATTCCTGAAAGCCAGCCCCATGAGAGAGTCACTGCAACTTTTTGGCATTCCACCAAATACCTGCTTTGTTTGCTATTGTTATTTCTTCTTCCTGAACTGCAGTAGCTAAAATTAATCCAGGTGGAAGAGCACGGCTTAATCAGAACAGCAGGTACCTTGTGTTTGCTCAGCTACCTCCTACGGCTGGTGCAAGCCCCAGTTCACGAGTACAAAGGACTTTCAAATCCCTAGATGGAAGGAGCGATTAAGGTTCAAATACCACCTTTGGGCTTGGAGAGCTTGGTTGTTATTAATGATTACTCCTTTGGTGGTGGCAACGTGCTACGCAATAACGTCAACTGCAGCATGGAGGCAGGACTAGCTGTGCCTGCAGAAGCTGCTACTCCAAAACCAGCACAGATGTCTCATGAGATGTTTAAGCCGTCTTTCTGGGCTGAATGAATCTGAGCTCCCCAAATGTGGAGTTGACCAAACCTCCTCTGGACTTGGACCCAGGTCTAGATGGCCTAGAAAACCTTGCCCAGGTTTGTAGGTGCCTGCCCATAAGCTGTGGCTGGACACAAGGCCCACAGAATGTGTGGTCCTAGGCCTTGGGAACCAGAGCGATCAAAACACTCCTCACCAATTAATGGCTTAAGAAGCTTGGCCTTAATACCCACACTTTATTAGATATTTACACAACTCAGATAATTTGCAGACCGGACTCTTTGGACGTGGTGAATACATGTTAGAGGAGAGAAAAGGAGCACAAATCACTCCCATACTGTAAGGCTGCGATATTTTTCAGTGTCTGCAAGACAGCAGAAGACTTCAGTGTCCAGCCCTTGCTGTATCACAACAGAGACCAAATGAGAGTTGGCCAGACCTGGAGAGGAGAAGCTGGGGCTGGATCAGACCTCACCACGCAGGAGCCAGCTGGTGAGGACAAAGGCAGAGAGACAAATCACAGGCAGGGACAAGGTGGGAGGAGAGCAGTGAGACTCCAAAGGCGTCCCCGTCCTGCAGCTCTTCGACATCGGTTGGTAGAAAGGGCAGTGTGGAAGTCCATGAGCTGGAGAAGGCTCCGCAGGGCTGTACTGTGACCTCTGAGGCTTGACTGGCACGAGCCCTCTGCACCTCACCCCTCCATGGGCTTGACCGAGGTGAAGGAGCGGGGCCATAACAGGGACCCCCTTCCCAAATAAACCTCTTAGAGGTGAGAACTCCACCTTGTGCTTTCCCTTCGGGACACCCAGGTGACAAAAGTGACTTCCACCAGCTCCAGGGATAGACAGCACCACAAACAGCAGCCAGGTAAAGCCGGACAACATTGCACTGCGGGTGTCACCGCTGCTGACCCTACCAAAGCCACCAGCCCCGACATGGACCACGGATGGTCATCACAAGGGTATGCAGCACTTCGCCAGGCCATTGTAGCAGGTACCGATGGATCTCTTGAACAAGGAACACAGCAAGAAGGAGCACTCGCCCTTGATCTTCCGACACATGACAGTGTCTGGCACTGTAATTGCAAAAAAAGAGCCTGTAAGCACCTTTCTTTGAATTTTTGCACGTGAAGAAAGATTGTCCCCATGTTAACAGGTCTTTGTGCAGATAGCACAAGTCAACCTAAAAAGTGCCCGGTGGTTGTGTTTGCACTTACCTGTGGCAGCCTGGCACGCCACAAGGAGAACAAGCAGCAGGAGGAGCATCACCTTCGTGGCTTGGGCTGGCATTGGGGTTGTCACCCCAAAGCTGCTGAGAGCAAGAGAGACTGCGAGAGGAAGGGAAGGACCTGTTTATAAGGCCTTGGTTAATGCAATCTGCGGGGATTTAGCAATCGAATAAATAAAGTACTTAAAGGATGCGCGCTGTAATCTCTAATTACAAATTCCCGTGTGGATGGCCCTAGAGGCCCCCACCCCGAGAGGAATTATCCTTTTAGCACTGACATCTGGCTCCCGTGCCCTGACCCAAAGCCCCATCTCCTCTGCCAACACCACATACAGGCGGGCTCACTTCGAGGTCTTTGTACTCAAATCTCAATCAGACGCACCTTTGCCTCCAGAAGTTCTGATTCTGAACAGAAAGGAGCGTTTGTTCCAAAAAAAATCCCAACGCCACATGGAGACTGAATCCAGAATCAGCCCCAGCAAGCTGTTCTGCCTCTCGGTGCAGCTCCAGCAGCACATCCAGCAGGTCTCGGCACATCTTGTGCTCCCATTTCCAAAAGGGGTCAAAATATGAGAAAGTGCAGCAAGCCATCAAAAAATATACATATAATTCGAAGACTGGAGAAACAGCTTTGCATAGAGGAGCTGGAGAACCTTCTCCTGCTAGGCTCGCTGAAGAAAATGTGGAGAGAGGACTTCACCGTCCTCTGCTCTTAGCTCTGCTGGAGGCCCGCGGGGCTTTGTAGCAGGACGGGCTCCCGGGCGCTGAAATCCGGCAGAGAAAAGCGCGGCCAAACCAGTGGCTGGAAGGCAGCCAGCGCAACTGGGAGTAGGCTGCGAAACCAGGGAGGGCGCTCAGCCCTGGGAGCATCCCGGCTTTCTGCAGGGCCGAGCAAAGATCAGCGCTCGCAGGCCACCAAGTGATGTTCTCTGGCCGGTTTCTTACCGTGAAGTCCCCACCTGCTCTCCAGGAGAAGCCTCGTCTTTGTGCCTTTCGCCTTCCTCGCTCCCGTGGGAGCCCCCGCAGCTCCCTCGCTGCTGGATTTGTGAGCGAAGATTTTGTTCATCTGGAAAAATCAGAGAACAGAGACCTGGGAAGGTCCCAGATCCCTCGGGAGTGGGATTTGGCTCCCTGGCACATCCCTGAGCACACGCGGGGGCTTTGGTTCGTCGCTCACCTGCACGTGTCAAGGGGGGAGCTTATAGGGTACGGGCAGTGCTGGGGACCTGCAGAGAACCCTGGAAACGGAGCTGGGTGACAAACTTTGCTCCTTTTAATACAGCAGAGTCCAGGTTTAATTCCCAGGGTGGCAAAGCAACTCGGTACAACTTCCAACAATAAAATAAAATAACCCAAAGCACTGGGAAATGAGTGAAAGCCTCGAACCGCCCTCACCGCCCCGGCAGCCCGGGGGATCTCAGAGCTTCGGGAGCCTCCTGCTTGATTTTCCGGAGGCACCAACAGAGCCGTCGGTGATATTTGGACTTCATTAGGCAGCCGACCGTCCCATGGGCACATCCGAATTAATTTATGGCTCCCCCTCGCACCTCCCGGCCGCCACCTAGCGCCCAGCCCCGCGGGGACAGCCGGGGGATACCGGGGGGGCTTTGCGCGAGGGCGCAGAGATCTGGGGACACCGGGATGCTGCAACCCCCCCCCCCCCCCCCCCATCGCCCCAAAACACCCCCCAGTGCTCCGTGCTGCACCCCAAAGAGCCCGCGTGACGTCAGCAGCGTGACGTCACATCCCCGGGGAGGGGGAGAGGGGGAACTGGGGGGGGGGGGGAGGCGCCCCGGAGGCTCCTTCCTCCTCCTCTTCCTCCTCCTCCTCTTCCTCCTCCTCCTCCTCGCAGGATGCGCGGGGGCTTCCCGGGGCTCTCCCTGGCGCTGCTGGCTGCGGAGCGCGCTGCGAGTGAGTGGGCGCGCAGGGAGCGCGCAGGGAGCGCGCAGGGAACGCGCAGGGGGCGCGCGGGGGGGATAAAGTGGGAGTAAGGGGAGAAAAAGGGGAGCGAGCGCTGCGGCCCCTCCGTTCCCCAGACAAAAGCTTTTTGTATCCGGACACCGCTTTCTCCCCCTTTTTTTTAAAAAAAAAAAAAAAAAAAAAGAAAAGAAAAGAAAAGAAAAGGAGTTTTTTGAATTTTTTGTTTCTTTTTAAATTCGAATTCCGGCGCCCTTTATCTGGGCCCGCCTTCGGCCAAGCCCCTCGGCGGCGATGGCTGCGCTGCTGCTGACAAGCAGCCCAGGAGCTGGAAGCCCGAGATAAAGGCGCGGGCTGCAGATCCTGGGGGAGGCTGTGGGTAGCATCTTTAGGGTGGCATCCCCCAGCACCCTCTCCGCTCTTTTCCAGGGCTCAGCACCATCATCCACTACCTGGCGCGGGGGCAGCTGGGCTGCTTTTGGCTCACCATCGCCTGCCTGGCACCCGGCTACGTGCCTCAGCTCCTCAGCATCCTCTGGTTCAGGGCGGACGGCCAGCCGCCCGGCTGCGGGCTCCTGGTCCTCCACGTCCTGCAGCTGGGCCTCTGGAAGCGGTGAGATCCTCACCCCACGACCCACCCAGCCTCCCTACGCCTGCCAAAAATCGTGGTGGACGTCCCGTTGTGCTGCCTCTTGCAGGTACTGGGACGTTTTGCGGCTGGAGGCGAAGGCGGGCGGCAGCGCCGGTGCCGGGGAGGTGCTGCTGCAGCTCGGGGACGTCTGCGTGCTGAGGCTGCTGGAGGCCCTGCTGCAGACCCTGCCTCACCTCCTGCTGCAGGCGTACGTCGTCGTGGCCGTCGAGCCCACCAGCGTTGTCCCCGGTGAGCGGGGACCTCCCCGGAGGATGCTTCGTGTTGCAGAAGGGGGGACGAGTTTGGGTGGGCGACGTGTTCCCACCCGGCAGGGCGCAGAGCAGGCTCTGGATGGAGAAGCGTGCTGCAGGGGGGTTAGGAAGCCCTGATGCAAGGCAATCAGGGATAAATACGGCTTAAAAATCCGCTGTGGTTGAGCCTGGAGGAGTTTCTGGGCTAACCATGGCTTTTCCCAGCTGGCACGGCCACTCCTCACATCGTACTGAGCATCTCCGTGGTGCCTCGGTTGGGTTTGGACCCAACGCCCGTTCCTCAGCTCCAGCCGAATCGTGGTGCGGCGCTGAGCATTTAGGGTTTGGGGGCTGTGTCATAGAAAAGGGGAATTTCCGGCTGTGTTTTGCAAAGGGAGAAGCTGGGGCATGGAGTTGGGACACGTGCAAGGCCAGTCTCCAAGTCGTGGCAGGCTCAGGTCCGACCGCGGCGAGCGGAGATGGAGCTGGGGGCTCACGCTTTGGGCAGGCACTGGCATGACGCGGAGACCAGATTTGGGGGTGAGGTGCTTGAAATCCTCCTCCAGCTGATAGGACCTGTTGTCTAGCTTGGATGGATGCCATGCTATGGGTGGCTCCTTAAAGCAGAAACGGGGTCCTCAAGACAGTCGGGTATCCTCTGAGCACCCCTGTCCCCATGCAGGTGTCAGCGCTGGGCTGTCCCTGCTGTCCCTCTCCTGGGCGTTGGTGTCCTACAGCCGCTTCTCCTGCCTGCTGAAACCCGGCCACGTCCGCCTGCCGGCCGCAGCCCTGCTCTGCCTGCTGCTCTGGAGGACGGGGATGCTGGGGACCCGCGTCCTGGCCCTGGTGCTCTTCACCAGGCTCTATTCCTGCTGGGTTTTGGCTGTGGCAGGTGAGACCAACGCTCCTCAGCCTTTTCGCCCCGTCCCGTTGGCAGCCGGGGAGCTGCTCCCACCGCCTCCGGGGCCGTTTTGCCCCTTCGGTCCCATCCCCTCGCAGGCGTCCACTGGCTGCTCATGGCCTTCTGGCTGGTGGCCCAGCAGACGGACATCGTGGCCCAGCCGTGCCGCTGGAGGCTGTTCAATGCCCTGGTGGGAGCCGTGTACGTCTTCTGCTACGTCAACGTCCAGCCGGGTGCCTCCAGGCACAGGGTGGCTGTGTTTTACCTGGTGAGTACCCTGGGCGTGGAAATCCTCTTTTATTTTTCATTTTTAAGCAGGGGGGGGGTTTATTTACTTATTTATTTTTGGGCTGGGACAAAAAGGGAACTTGCAATGTAGGTGCAAAAGAAATCAGCAACGTCTCGAATTAGACCTGGTGCTGGTCATTTTAAGCAATCTGAAGCCCTCCGAAGGACCCGAGTGACATTTCTCTCCCCTCTGCTCCGCAGGTAATGCTGGTGGAAAACACCCTCCTGCTGCTGCTGGCCACCGAGTTCCTGCAGGCAGAGACGAGGCACAGCCTGGGCGTGACCGGGGCCGTCTTGTTGGGGTCTGCCCTAGGTAAAAACCCCCTGGATTTAGCGCTTGGATCGCGTGTTTGGAGGGCAGCTCGAGCAAACGAGCATCATCACCTGTTTTAGTTGCATGGCAATATTTGCTTTATGTCTTCAAGCTTAAGCTTCTGGATTTATTTGGGTGTACCCGAATCCACCTGGAGTTTCATTTCTCAGCTTTTCTCAGTTTGGGGTGGAGGTAAGCGGGTGCTGTAACATCAGAGAGGTGAGGTTTGGAGCAGCCTCCTGGCGGGGAGTTAAATTTGGGAAGAGTTGGCTCCGAGTGGCATCGGATGAGCTTTTAAAAGCGAACGGTGATGGGGCAGCGGGTTTGAAGCTTCAGAAGGGCACGGGTGCTTGCAGGAGGTGTTTGTGGAGCTGGCGTCCAGCAGGAATGGGAGGCTGCTGGTGCTGGTCCTGCTCCTCCAGGAGGAAGGTCGGGCACCTTAAAATGAGACGTGGATGTGGGGTGAAACCCTCTGGTGTCTCTCATTCAGTGGCTGGAGAAGTGGGATGAGATGAGGGGGGAAGGAGTCCTGCACCGTGCTCGCACGACGTCCAGCCACATCCCTGCAAAGGAGAGACCTGGGCTCTCCTCCGCCCCTCACCAAAATGCGGCCAGGATTCGTCCCTTGACGCTTTTCTGCTCTTTTGCAGGCGCCGCGGCTCTGGTGGTTTATTACAGCCTGCTCCACCCCAAGTCCGCGGAGATCTGGGCAGGCTTCCTGGAGAAATCCTGCCGGGCCGCGGCTGCCGGTGACGATCGGGCTGCTGGGAACAGCTCCCAAACGGGGCAAAGTTTGGGAATTTCAGGAGATGGCGAGTCCTTGGAGGTGGAAGGGACCACAGTGGCTCCCAAAAAGGAGAATGGCTCGTCGCTCCTGCGTGTTGGAGGGTGCTTGGAGGACGGGTGGACAAACCATCACCACTGGCTGCTGGTGAGGCTGGCCTTGAAGACGGGGGACGTGTCCCAGGTCAACGCAGCTTTTGGGGATGGTGGCGTGGGAGAGGTGTACGCGGGCAAAGCCAGGCCTGGGGCAGAGCTGTGCCTCCCCACGAGGGAAATCGCTCCCGTGCGTCTCGGATCCGATCTGACCGATGCGAAATTGGTGGTGGTGAGAAACGGAGGAGGCAGCAAAGGCGAGGTCGGTGCTGAAGGAGCAGCACGGGAGGAGAGAGCAGGGCAGGAGCTTGGTCCTCGCCCTGCCACCTCCCTGCCCAGCAGCTCCTCCCCGCTCCCGGACGAGGTTTCCTCCGTGTACTTCACTGCCGACGCTAGAGGCATCACCTCTGCCGGTGTGGTGACGGCGACGGCCACCTCCTCGACCCTGCTGCAAGGGGACAAGGAAGCCCAGCCTCCCCCAGGCTGCCTGGCAGGAGGAGGAGGAAGAGGAGAGGATTCATCCCTCGGGATGGCGAGCATCAGCCCGATCCTGGGCTCCTGCGCCCACCGGCATCTGCAGAGCAGCTCTTCCCTCTGCAGGACAAGTGGCTGCGGGGCAGCAGGGCCCCCCGGGACCCCCATGGGGTGGCATCACCTTCAGGACACCCAGCAGGGGACCGTCCCGAGGAGCGAGCTGAGGCCGCCGTGCTTCACCTCCACCCCCAAGGCTGACCCTAAACCCTGCTGCCGGGCAGACGTGGTCCTGCGTGGTGAGGAAATCGCCTCCCCTCCTGGAGCATCTCCTGCTTCTGGAGAGCCTCAGCAGCTGGAATAGCTTAAAAGTCTGGGTCTGGGTATTTATTAAACTTATGTAAAAACCCCGACAGGCAGCTGGGGCATCCTGCCTTTTAGGTCTTTGGGGTGATGTGGGGAAAGGTGACCTGAAGCAAGTGCCTGTAGGAGCTGCGGGTCTGCCCGACGTGGACACCTGGCAGCTGTCTCCTGGGCTGCAAGGCTGGCCAAAGCAGGAATCTTCTCAGGACAAACAAGTGCCTCAAACAGAAATTTGACGGGCTTTACTCCTCCTCCTGGGCAGAGCAAGGCCCAAATCAAGGCTCAGCGCCGCTCGGTTCATTTTTCCCCCACCAATTCCTTCGTGAGAGCTTTACCCCTCTGTTTGCTGGGGCCACGCCGGAGCCCAGACCCCCTGCATGCTGCAGGTGGCAACCTCGGGACGTTGAATCAGACCAAAGCCGTATCTGCGTGTCCACGGTCGGGCTGATTGGGGTCTGTTAATGAATTATTAGGGTGAGCGATGCTGGAGCAGGCAGTGGTGGCTGCTCACCCCGTCCCCAAACCATGACCAAACCAGACCTAGGAGACGGAAAACCAAATATTTTGTAGGTCGGGTGGTGGGGCTGCCCTCAAACCTGTGCTGGCTGTCACCAGGCAAAACGAGGTTGGGAAAGAAAATGCATTCGAGGTTTGCTGTCCTGCCCTGGTCCACAGAAGGATTTACACCATCCTCGCTGCACTGGTGAGCGATAAATGTATTTAACCCGCTGGGAATTGCCCTGAACAGCCTCAGATCTGCTTTAGATGTAATCACAAAACTCGCCAAGGGTCAGGAGAAGGTTGGGAGGGCTGCGTCCTACAGCAAAGGTCCCGCAGCACCGAGCAGGGGGTGAGCAACCACCCCACGGGGCAGCCGGGGATGCTCCGTGTCCCTCGGCCACCAGAGGGAGATGCTGCTCAAGGCTTCCAAAGCAGGAGCCCCGCTGCGGGTGCTGGCACCCATGGGATGGGAGCAGTGGGGTGCGTGGGACCGTCACCACCTCGACATCCCACATGGGAGCCGGTGGGGGTGAAACGGGGGCCCTGGGGTGCTGGGGGTGGCCGATTTGAGTGCCCAGCGGGCGCCTGGAGGAACCCGGCCGTGGCTGCAGGAGGCTCCTTCCAGCTCCCCAAACGTCGCCGGGCCTCGGGGGAACTTGGGGAGCCTCCGCTGGGGTCTCTCACCCGCAGAAGGGCTGGAAGCTCGGCACGTTCCCCGTTCCGCCCCGCTCAGCCAGGCCCTCCGACGCCCCAGGGTAAAGGATTTCTGCTCGTTTGTGGCTGGCGAACCCAAGTTTTGCTCGCTTGGCTCTTCGGGAAGCCCTCGGTCATGCCCCAGCGCCACCGTCGTGGCGGGGACCTGCCCCGGGCAGCGGGGCGCAAGGAACGGGGTGACAAATGGTGACAATGTGGGGAGTGACCTGCGGGAACTGCCTGTGCCGCTCGTCGCTCACCTGGAAAAAAGGAGCAGGAAAAAAGGGCAGGAACGGAGCCTGCGTCCCTCCCGGCGCCGCAAACGATGCCCAGGGGAGCACCGGGATTTGGGGACTTGGCCGGCACCGTCCCCTCCACCCCGATCCCCTCCTCGGGTGGTTTTGAGCGCGGTCAAAAGGTGGGGTAAGATAAAGTGGGCTTGGAAGGAGGTGGCAGGGCACTAGGGGTGGCTGCAGCCCATCCGGCAGCGGGTTTGGGGTCCGACCTCGTCCACCCATGGGGATTTAAAGAGGAGAAGGTCCAGAAGATCCTGCCCTCGATGGGAGACGTCCCGGCGTCGCTCGTCTGCTGCTTTGGGACTAGGCACGGCGCAAAACACCCAGCTCCGAGGTGATGCAAGCCCCTGAGCCAACCCGGGAATGATTTACCCACAAAGAAAAAAAAAAAAAAAAAAATCTTCTCACTTCCAAAAATACCGAAACGGCAGAATTAGAGAAAAATATTTGCCGCCGGTGGTTGTTGTTTGTTTTTTCCAGGCTGTGACCCGGGACAGTTTTTGGTTCCCTTTTTGGTGCTTTGCCTATTCCCGTAACGGGCACGGGGAAGCTGGGGGTTCGTCAGGCCCCTAATGAGGGCCGTGACTTGATGAGACCCCAAGGACCGCGCTCGGTGTGCAGGATTGGGCCCGGGGAACCAATTGTGTGCACCCAGCACCGGGACCGGGACCGCTCAGCTCCCTTTTGGGGGGGATTTGGGGGGGGCGCGGGGTCCGTGGGGATGCTGCGGGTGGAAAGAGCCGGCACTGCTCGAATAGGGGGGGACCCTAAAAGCGGCCCTAAACCGGGGGGGGGGGGGGGGGGGCACCGGGACACTCGTGGGGTGGGCACGGACACGGGTGGGTGCTGGGGCGGGGGGGGGGGGGGGGGGGCGCAGGGATGGGGGGGCGCGGACACGGCGGGGGGGGACGGAGGGGCCACGGGTGGGGACGGAGGGGCCACGGGTGGGCTGGAAGGGACCCGGGTGGGCCGGGGGGGACCCGGGGGGGGGGGGGGGGGGGGGGCCGGGGCCAGCCCAGCAGCCGGGGGTGGGACCGGGGAGGGGTTTGCGGGGCGGCGGCGCCTGCGCGGGGCGGCGGCGGAGCTCCGCGAAGTTGTGCGGGGCCCGGGGAAGTTTGCGGGGGAGGCGGCTCCCGGTGCCCGGAGCCCGGAGCCCGGTGCCCGGTCCCGGCGGCTGTCCCGGTGCCGGTGGCGGTACCGGTACCGGTACCGGGCCGGCCATGGCTTTCCGGCGACGAGCCAAGAGCCACCCGCTCTTCAGCCAGGAGTTCCTCATCCACAACCACGCCGACATCGGCTTCTGCCTGGTGCTCAGCGTCCTCATCGCCCTCATGTTCGAGGTGAGGCCCCCCCCCCCCACGGCTCCCCCGTCCCTCCTCGGTCCCGTTTCCCACGCGTGTCCCCCCCCCCAGGACACCCCCACCCATCTCCATGTGTCCCACCCCACCCCCCACCCCCCCAGTCCAGCCATGGGTGCTGCACCCACGGGTGACCACCCCAGCAAGCTCTGGGGGGGCTGTGGGGCAGACCCCCGCTGGTTTTGGGGCACCGGACCCCCTCCATCCTTGGGGCGCCCCATTCACCCCCCAGCTCCCTCCCACCGGCACTGGAACCCCCCCCCCCTTCCCCAACCTCCCCCCCCCCCCCCCCCCAAAAATGGACCCAGGCGCGTGCAGGACCCCACCGCTGCCTTTTGGGGTGCCCCGTCCCTACCCCAAATAAAACCCTTTAGCACCACTGAGGCTCACTGCTTGCTGCTGGGCGCTCGCCAACCCCGCTTCTCCTGCCGCCCCCCCCCCCCCCCCCCAAATCTGCCACCCCTGCTGGGGACGGTCCCTGCCCCGCATAGCACCCCGAGCACCATCGGCCTCCCGTCCCGTGCCTGGAGGCTGCCTCGACCCCCGGCCTCCTGCGAGGAAACCTCGATGGGTGCTTCCAGGTCTCGTTTCGGGGCTTTTCCTTGACTTCTGCCCCTTTCCAGGTGCTTTCTCCGCAGGCAGCCGACCCCGCGCCGTGGGACGAGCACCGCGGGCTCCTGGGCCTCGTGCGGCTCCCCGCAGCCTCCCCTGGTCCTCCGCAGGGAAACTTTGGGCCGGCGAGAGCCCCACGAAGGCCGAGCGGTGCCGGGATCACCGCCGCCTCTCCCCCTGCTCCTTCCCTCTCCCAGCTCCCTTTTCTCTCTCTTTTCTTTTCTTTTTTTTTTTTTTTTTTTTCCTCTCCTCTTTTCGGGGAGGAGGCGGGGGAGGGCTGGAGGCCGCCGCGCTGCTTTCTGCCTCTCCGGCCTCCCTACGTGGAGGCAGCTCGGGTGGTCAGCGGCCGGAGCAGATCCCCCCTTCCCCTGCCCAAACCCTCCCCTCCAGCCCAGTGCCACGTTTCAAAAGGGAATCCGGGGACGGGAAAAGGGGGTGGCCGGGGGGGGGGGGGGCCTGGCGGAGGAGGAAAGGCTCCTTCTCCAGCAAATCGCAGGAGGAGGAAATCCATTTCCTTGGCAGCCCCCCCCCCCCACCCCAAGCTTTTCTTTCTTTTTTTTTTTTTTTTTTTTTTCCTTTTCCTTACTTCTTTTTTTTTTTTTTTTTTTTTCCTGCAAAGGCGTTGAATGAGCGAGCGAAACCCTCGCGCTGAGTGCGTGGCGTGGGTTTCTGTAAGGGACAGCTTCCAAAGCTCAAGCGGGAGGGCCGGCGCCGCTCCAAAACCGCATGCAAAATGCTCCAAAGTTGGGCTGCGAGTTTCGGAGTCGTACTTCAGCAAAAAAAAAAAAAAAAAAAAAAAAAAAAGAAAGAAAGAAAAATCATCGGGGTTGCGTCACCCACGGGGTTTCCTCTCCCCACAGCTGCTGCTTTCGGGGTGCCGCTGCTTTTGGGGGATTTCAGGGGCCGTGATGCTCCGACGGCTGTTTTTCCAAAAACCAAAAACCTCCCCGATGCGAGCAGTGACCCCCCCGTGGGGCTCTTGTGTTATTATCGTTATTATCACTGCCGTTACTATTGTGTTATATTCTGATTTCCTCCTGCTTTGTCTTCCCCCGGAGGAGAAATCCTGCTCTGCTCTTCCCCGGCCCCCCCCCCGAGCCGCCCCTCTGGGGTTCTTCGCGCCGCCCCCGCGGTGAGTTTCGGTGTCAGCTCGGCCGTGTCACCTCCCCGTGACATCCCCGGCCCTTCCTCCTCGTTGTTCTCCCCCTCGTCCCGCTGGGTTCCCACCTTCCCGACGGCGGAAACGGCCGAGTCCTGCTCACAATGGGGCCGTTTCCTGCAGAGGGGAGGGCTCGTGGGGCGCGCAAACGGGATTTTTAACCTTTTCCCAGGCGGCCCCGCGCCGGGCGGGGTGGAGGGGATGCTCGAAGGCTCGCCGAGCATCTCCCCGCCTCGCAGCGCGGCGTGAAATCCACCTCCAGCGTCCTCTTTGGCTCACGACCTCTTCCCGTTCCCAGCGGACCGATGGCACAAGGAGCCCGTTCAATTTTTGGGGTGCTGCCCCGGCTGTTTTGGGGACGCGGCGCTGGTTATCGGGGTGTCGTGCGCCTCCCGGGGATGCTCAGGAGGGCAGTGCTGAAACCCAGCGTGAAAAGTTTCCGTGGTTTTTGTTGATTTTTTTTTGTTGTTGTTGTTGTTGGTGGTTTTTTTTCTCCCAAACCATTTTAAGTTTGGAAACGCGAAACAGCTGCTCTCCGTCTTCGCTTTGCATATCTTTTTTTTTCCTTTTTTTTTTTTTTTTTTTTTTTTTTTCCCACCCTTTTTGGCAGAAAAACGAAACCGAAGCCGGGCTCGGCTGAGCCCGCAGCTGTCCAGCTCGCGTCAGGGCGCACGGTGCGGGCCCGGGCAGCATCCTCACGGGTTGAATTTTGGGGGAGATCGTGTTGTTTTGGGGGATTTCTCTATCAGATGCCACAGTCTGTGTATGATGGGGAAACTGAGGCACGGTCTTCTCGCTCCTTCCCACCCAGAACCTGCCGCTGGGGGCCTGTGGGGACGGGGCTCGAGGTGTGCTAAGGGTATTTGGGGTTTAATATCGGAGCTGGGAAGGCTCGAGGCTGCCTGGAATAGGGGCACAGGCCGGGATTTCGTGCAGAAGTGACTTTTCCCCGGCCGCCACGGCCGTGCTGGTGACCGACGGCGTCCCGGGCTGCGACACTCCAGCACCAGCTGACGAACCGGGCGCTACTTCCAGGCACCCTGCTAAATAAACTCTTCCCCTCCCCACGTGTGGAAAGGGCTTTGAGAATACGTCCTTCCCACTGGAAGGGGAAGGCTTAAAGGAAGGGGAATTAAGAAACGAAGGGGAATTTAGGTCCCGTTTAGGTCCCGTTCGGAAAGGGAATAAGCAGGAGGGAGGACGGGGTGCCGCGGGCGGTGCCGCGCTGCGGGGCGAGGGTGTTTGTGCTCTGCTGCCCGCCGAGGGGGGCTGTGAAGGCTGCTGTTTACCTTCCGGGGCTCTGGTCCAAAGTTTGGTCTTCAGTGTACATACAGGGCCCGTGTCGAGCCATCCCGACTTGGGGACCAATGTGGTTTTCTTTCAGCAAGCGCTCCGGCCGGCGGAGGGGAAGAAAACGGAGAAAAATCTCCCGACGGCGTTTTATCTGTAATTAGAAGTTGTTTTTCAAGCCCGGGAAATATTTTCCCAGCTTGGGCTGCAGCAGCTCCCCCGGCCTCCCCCGCCGGAGCTTCGGAGCCGCTTCCTTCCTCGGGAGGAGCTGGAACCCAAACGGGAGCACGGCTGGGACCCCGCAGGTCCCACCGGGGTGAGGTTTTGGGGTGCGGGCAGTGGGGACGGGTTTTGGAGAGCGACCTGGTGCTTCCCCAGGGAAGGATGCTCGTGGTCGATTGACCCCAGAGGGCCGTGCTGGCATCCCGAGGGGCCTGGGCAGGCAGGAGAGGGGGGCTGACACAAACCTGCAGCTCGACAAGGAGAAGCCCAAAGCCCTGCCCCTGGGGAGGAACAGGCCCAGCACCAGGACAGGCCGGGGGCACCCAGCTGGAAAGCGGCTCTGCAGAAACGGGCCTGGGGGGACTCCTTGGAGAGCTCCCCGAGCCGCCAGGATCTGGGGCTGGGCACCCTACAGGGGCACCCAGGGATGTCCCCAAGCCCCAGCCGTGCCACGATTCTGGGATTTTGGGATAGGTGCTTGGATTCACGTGCTCAGGGGCCTTTATTAAAAGCAGCTCGCGTGCTTGTACAAGTGAATTTGGGATTTTGGTTGGACTCTTGTCTCATGGGGAAGAAAAAAAAACATCGAAAAAGGGCCAGGGAAGCTTTGGTGCTTTGTATCAGAGACCAAACCCAAGCGATGTGCGGCTTTGATGCGTGGCTGCATCGCCCCGTGAGGAGCATCCCCGGGCCTCTCTGAGCATCCCACCTTCCCAAATCCAGCTGATTTAAGCACATCCCTCGTGCCAGGCAGGATGAGGAGCATCTTCCTCACCCCGCTGGCCTCGGGTTGGGTTGCACAGGGGTGCCCTTAGCCTAGAGCAAGCACCAAGCAAGGAACGTAGAGCATTTCCCATATGGTCCCCGCGTGGCTTGGCCAGACAAATCCCGCTCCCACCTTTGAAAAATTCCCTCGTTGGGCTCTCGTTTCAGAACAAACGCCGCTGCAGGTCTTGTGCCTCTGAATAATGCTCGCTTTGCTCTTCCTGCTTACCAACTTCTCCTTTCTCTGGCCAAGAGCTCGCCGTGTGCTGAAAAAGCACCGCCAGCCCCGGCGCTCATCGCGGCTTCCCGGGCCGAGAAAACCTCGGCTCTGCCTTGCAGGGGAGCCGGAGGTGCCCTTTCTGGAGGTGCCCTTCAAGTCGAAGTGGTGGGAAGGATGCTCTGAGCCCTCAGAAAGCCCCGGGACCGCCTCCGAAAACTGCAGACGAGGCTCCCGTGATGCCCGCCAGCACCCCCGGGGCTGGTTACAGCCCCTCTGGCTGGCTAGGAGGCTTCATCCCGGGGATGCTGCCTCACTTCCAGCTGCTTCCACCTCTGGGTGGCAGCCAGACGGAGGCGAAACCCCCAGCGCCTGGTGCCGTGGGCACAGCTGCGAGGCAGCCACCCGTCCCCGCAGCATCGTGGCCACCGCTGAACCCATGCATTTTACTTCGTGCCCCGCACCAGCTCGCCGTGGGGTTTGGCTGCACGGTCCCGGCCGTGCCGTACTGCTCCGGGGTGAAGTAACTTCGCCTCCCTCGCCAGCAAGGCTCGCAGGAGCCGGGAGCGTCTCCTTAAGCCAGCCACGCGATGCAATTTTTCCGTTACCACCGCGAATTCTGCCCGTGGTCTCCCTCTCCTCGGACACTTTGCTTCTTGTTTCTCCGCCAGCGTTTTGGTGCCGCCAGCACCAGCCCCTTGCTCAATGCTCCTGGGGGCGGGACGGGAGCACTTGGCAAAGCCCCCGGGGTTGTTTTTTCCCCCCCCCCACCCCCCCCTCCAGCTACGTCCTGCAAGACGTGAAGCAATATTTCCAGCTGGGTTTTTAATAGCCTGCAGCTCTCGAGCAGCTGCAGCTACGTCTCGGGGAAGCGCAGCTCTCCTCTTTGTCAGCTGTGGGATTTTGGGGGGCGGTTGTGCGCGAGGCAGAGCCCTTTTGTTGGAGAAAAGGAAAAATCGACGGTGTCCTGGCCAGGCAGGATGAGGGCACAGTCAGAGGCTGGTGCGGGATGTCTGCATCGCACAGGGTTTTGATCTAGCTTCGGCTTTGGGATGTGCCGGTCTTGGGGATGCTCCTTTGGGGCACCGGGACGGGATGCTCGGCTCTGCCCCATTGCCATGAATCCTCCTGCTTCTCTGCTGGGGGTTCACTGCCTTCGATTAAAAGCGATAAATGAAGAGCGAGCAGCGCAGCCCCGCTTTGCAGAGGACCTGATGTCTCATCCCAAGGGTTCTATTTCGTTTGATTTTATCTGGGGGGCGAGAGCAGGTGGGAACGAGGGATGGGGGCACGCAGAGCTCGGTGAGGCCACGGCAAGGGTCACGCGGGGATGGGTGCTGCTGGAGGGACGCTCGTCCTCAGTAGGAAGCAGGATCTCCCCCGTCAGGCTTTTCTGGCTTCTCCATCTCTCTCCTTCCTTTATCCACCTCTTTCTCCTTCCCAAATCCCCTCTCCCATCACCTGATGCCTGCGCATCTCCCTTCTGCCCTGCTCGCATCCCCTTTCCCAGCACGGTAGGGAAGGGGAACAAAGGTTGGCAGAGGAATTAATTAATTAATTTAACGAGGAACTTGCTTTCTCCCCCCCCCCTCCTGCGTGTTTTTGACAGGTCACAGCCAAGACTGCCTTCCTGTTTATCTTACCTCAGTACAACGTTAGCGTGCCTACGGCAGGTAAGAGGTGCTGCTGCCCCGTGCGATTGCCCCAAATCCTCGCTGCCGGCTCGGCTTCCACCAACGCACACCGCTTGGGTCTTGCCTGGTGGTACAGGAGACTTGTAAAATCAGAAACAGGGGGAAGCAGGGCTCGGTCCCTGCTTGTGTTTTGGCTGCTGCCTCCCAGCCTGGCGGTGATTTGGGCCCCGGCGCGGGCCAAAGATTTGGGGCACAAAGCCTGGCGTGGCAGCGGAAAGCTGCCCCTGAGGCCAAGAAATCATCCAGCTGAAGATCAGGGCGGTTGGGATTAATGAAAATAAGACGAGGGAAGACGGAAGGTCTGCCCTGCAAGTCTCCGAAGGTCAGGGTTGAGGAACTCAGCCTGCGTCCAGATTAAATTGTGGTCTGCGCTCCCCCAGAGCCCGGTCCAGACGGTTTCCGCTGCCCGTGCGCCGGGTGATTTATTCCTCCCTGCTGCCAGGAGTCCCAGGGGCTCTGTAATCACCTCGCCAGGCCCAGGTGCTGAGCTCTCCGTGGGCGATGATGGGCTGGCTGAGGCCGTAGGGAGAGAGCCCTGAGTGCAGCGAGCTGCCTTGCGGGAAGGGTGGCTGCTCCCCTGCGTTTTTGCAGGGCTTTTACCTCCCTTCCCCCAGAGATACCAAGAGCTCGCTCTCATCTCCCCTCTGGAGAGGAGAGGAGGCAGAGCAGTTGCAGACGTGCATAATGTTATTTTCATTAGCCTTGCCGTATTAGTTTATACTGGGGTTATAAGCTCCGATAGAGGCGATGTTTTTACCTCTGGTTTTGCGCAGCACCCAGCAGGGGGGCTCCTAGGGAGGGGGCAACGCACAGCTTTATTCCAGGTGTCTTCAAAAACCCTATTCCGACCTTATGCAGGTTCAAACCTTTAAAAAAATCTGGCCTGAAGCTTTGTGTATGAACAGGGTTGGTGACAGGCAGATCAGGTAGGCAGGATCAGGGGAAGCAGCAGCTTGGTGGGGGCTCAGCTTCACGTTGCAGAGGTTTCTGCAGCATGCCACGAGGAGCGGCAGCTTTTTCCCAAATCTGCTTCTTGCCCATAAGCTGCGAGGCTGCAAATGGTTACCTAAATGCAGACGCTGGGGGTATTTTGGGTGCTCTTGCTCTGGAAGAGCAGGGCCTCCCATGGGTGCTATTTCGTATCCTCCAGCCCCTGCTGCTGTCTTGGATCTCTTAAAGGCACCTCTGTTCAGGCAGCAGAGTCCTGCTCCTGAGTGTCACCTTGCTTGGACGTGTGACAATTAGAGGAGAAGCTGTCCCCCCTCTACTGATGACCTAACCCAGGCTGGAGCCCTTTTTCCAAGCCCAGCAGCCCCTGGCACAGTCCTGACCTCTCTCTGCCTCCAAAACAGCCCCGGCCAAGCTGTGTCGGGAATAACCCCACCCCAGAAGACTTAAGCCCTTGGAAATGGGTTGGGTTGGGAGATTTGACCCCAGGTTTGGTCTCTCTGCAGACGGGGAGCTGGTCCAGTATCACTACGGGCTGAAGGACCTGGTCACCATCCTCTTCTACATCTTCATCGCCATCATCCTGCACGCGGTGGTGCAGGAGTATGCCCTGGACGTGAGTGTGTTTGGTGTCTTGGGTTCATTGAATATCTCAAATATCATGATGGGGACGTGGTCCTGCTGCAGTTAAACATAGCTGTGTTGTGATCCATGGGCTGGGGTGGCCACGTGTGAGCCTTCATCTCTGGGGGCTGCTTGGGACGGGGAGGAAGAGGAGGAAGGAGAGTTGTTGACTCGACGGCTCACGTTTTCTTTTTCCTTTTCTCTCCCTCGGGCCCATCCCAGAAAATCAACAGGCGTCTCCATCTCTCCAAGGTCAAACACAGCAAGTTCAATGAGTCGGGGCAGCTCGTCGCCTTCCACCTCACCTCCTTGATTTGGTGCTTGTACGTCGTCGTGACGGTAAGGGCGCGGTGCCGGCTGGACTTGGGGTTCCCTGGGTGGAATTTTGGGTGGCTGGAGCACAAAACTCCCATGGGAGCAAAGAATCCCACATCAGCCCATGGGCTGAGATGGGCACATTTTAGCAAAAGCCTCTCTGCTAACCCAGGATCCCTGCGAGAAGTAGGGGAAGGAATGGGCTTAACCTGGGGTTTGGTTCCTGTGATGCTGCTCACGGATCTGCTCACCCCACCGATGCCAGCAGGGCTGGAGAAGCAGCGTAACGACGAAGCCTTGTGCTGCTGAGAGCTCTTTCCCACGCCCGCAGATGTAAAAAACCACGTGGTTTCGGTCCTAAGCAGTGTGATGGGGGAGTGGGAACGTGGACGGGACCAAGGTTTGAACGGGACGGCAGAACAGTAGCAGGGACAGAGGGTCCCCGTGGGGTGTGGGGACCAGCACAAGAAAATCGTGGAAAAAAATGTGCTGATCTCTGCCCTGTGAAAGGCTGGGTGGGATGAGTTACTTTGGCCACGGTTTGTGGGTCTTTCTGTGTTCGCTGACCTTTGAAGGGATTTGGGGCAAACGGGCAGATGTCCGTGATCCCTCCCTCGGCGAGGCGGCAATGGGGGGAACGCAGAGAAAAAGGGAAAACATGCAGTGCCTCGGGTTGTTTTGGGGATGTTTCAGCCCAAAACAGACGGGAGAAAAACTTGGAGTGGAAATGTTTTGTATTTTTTTGGAGAAAGGGAGGGAAAAACAACAGACGGCATCGGGAGGACCGGGCTGTTTTGGCAGCATGAAGCAATGAGGATGCTCTGCTATCGGTTGGGGTCCAGCTGTGGTCCCTGGCTTGGGGATGCTCGGGGGGAGGTCCTCTCCTGCTGCTCGGGGGTCCTGCCAGCCCTCCTTGGAGGACCTCTGTCACCTCCAGACCGGCCTTTTGGGGATCTGCAGGCTCTGTTTCTACCCCACGCTGCACGGAATAGGACATCCTATGCAGCACACGCGCCTTCCCTGGGCTTTCAGGAGTCATGCCAGCCATAAAAAGGACTTAGGGAAGTGAGGGCACAGGTGACAGTGACAACAGGTCTTGGGCAGGATGAATTTTCCATGCCAAGCCCTCTTGGCAAAGGCCAGCACGGCACCCCTGTGGCAGGAGCTGTGCTCGTGTGGAACAAGAGGGGAGCCCCTGGAATCTGCTCTGCAAAGATAGGGGAACGCAGGCGGCTGGAAAATTAAGCTATGCAATACATATTTAATTATTTTTGTGGGTGTTTTCTGTTCCTCTTTCTCCCCAGAAGCACTCCTTTTTGCTTAAGTTATGCTTGGGTCAGAAAGGCTGGTGGGGAGGAAGCCCCCTGGACCACACACACAGTTCCTGGTAGCTCTGCTGCTGGTATCTTGCTCCCACGCCTGCAGAGCATTCCCTTCCCAAACCCCAAAATGTCCTGCCCTCAGCTCAGGGCCTTTTGTGCGACCGAGCAAGCAGCTTTCAATGCCCAAACATGGGGGCCTCATGAAATGAGAGACCTGTGAATGTGGCTGAGCTTTGGAGAGCTCAGTTTTGGCTTGTTCCAGGGACGCAGTTTTTACTGCATGCTAAAAGGACTCGGGCATAGACTCAGAGAATCAGAGAATGGTTTGGGTTGGCAAGGACCTTAAAGATCATCAAGTTTGAACCCCCTGCCATGGGCACGACCCCTGCCCCCAACCCAGGCTGCCCCCAGCCCCATCCAGCCTGGCCTTGGGCACTGCCAGGGATGGGGCACCCACAGCTCCTCGGGGCAGCCTGCGCCAGGGCCTCGCCGCCCTCTGAGGGAAGGATTCCTTCCTAATGTCTGATCTAAAGCTCTCCCCTCTGAGTTTAAAGCCACCCCCCTTGTCCTGTCCCTACCCCTGACACAGAGTCCCTCCCCAGCCCTCCTGCAGCCCCTCAGGCCCGGGCAGGCCGCTGGGAGGTCTCCCCGGAGCCTTCTCCTCCCCAGGCCCAACACCCCCAGCTCCCTCAGCCTGGCTCCAGAGCAGAGGGGCTCCAGCCTCTGCTCATCCTCGGGGCCTCCTCTGGGCCATCCCCAGTTCCTGTTTTCACTCCAGCATTAACCCACCCCATCGTACCCATGCACTGCCTAATTTCTCTTGCTGAAGGCTCGCGTCTCTTCTCTTTTTCAGGAAGGATACATATCAAACCCCCGGAGTTTGTGGGAAAACTACCCGCATGTTTATCTTCCGTAAGCACTCACAAGGGCATTTTGTTCTCGGGCTGACCGCTTCCTTCCTCTTTACGGTTTTCCCTGCGGCTGGGAGCGGGGTGCTGACGGCGCAGCGCCCTTCGCACGCATCCCGGGGGTGGACATCTCCTTTGTGGCCGTGGGAGGGTGTTCCCGGGGGGCTGCCTTTGTGAAGAAGGTCTTCACGGCTTGGTTATTCATCCTGGCTGCCGCAGCACCTTGGGCAGGTTGCTTTGCTCTTTGTTTTTTTGGTGGTAGAAACCAAGTGGGGGGATAATTCTCCCTTCTGGGGTTTTTGCAAGAGTGTGGTTTGCTGAGAGCGTGGGCACAAACATCTGGATAAAGCCCAGACTCGGCCAAAGGGGTAATTTCAGCCCAGAAATGATGCCTCTGAAAGGGGCATTGCCTGGTGCGGCGCGGCCGGGGATCCCACCGTGCCCCTACAGCTCACCCCGTGCCTTTCAGGTTCCAGGTGAAGTTCTTCTACCTGTGCCAGCTGGCCTACTGGCTGCACGCGCTGCCGGAGCTCTACTTCCAAAAAGTCCGCAAGGTGAGAGCCGGATCGGGACCCGAGGCTCTTCGCCCTCCGGTTTTAGGGCAAGCGGGATTTGGGAGAGGAGGGGATGGAGAAGGGCGAAGGGATTAATTCTGCTTTCTGCCCCTGCCAGGAGGACGTCCCCCGCCAGCTGCAGTGCATCGCGCTCTACCTGGCGCACATCGCCGGCGCGTACCTCCTCAAGTGAGTCCCTGCCTCCATACCCCGAGCTTGGGACTGTGCAGAATTGTTGGTTTTTTTGCCCCAAAAGCTTCAGCCGGGGATGGGGGTCAAAGGGAGGAAAGGTGGCTTGGTGAAGCTGAACTCCCAGCTGTGGAATGGTAAACAAGATGCCTTTATGGGTGGTAAAGCTACCGGTTTGGGCTGCTTCATCTCCTCGTTGCTTCGATGTTTTCGGGACAGGGATTTTGAGGAGGTGTACAGCTTTGGGCTGGTGCTTGCTGCAGCAAAGGGATGGCAGGTGTGAAGGATCAAAGTTGACCAGCTCAGTGATACTCACTTCTTCTCTCCCTCCTTCTAGCTTAACCCGCCTGGGGCTGATCCTCTTGCTGCTGCAGTATTTAGCCGAATTCTTCTTCCACATGGCCCGCCTGGTCTACTTCACCGACGAGAACAACGAGAAGCTGTAAGCGGGCGAGCTGGCCCTGGCGTCCCACCTCCAGTGCCCAGGAGAGCCGGGGGGGGCTCGCTGTCACCATCCAGCTCAGCATGGGGGGCACCAGGAGGGCAGCACGCTCATTCTCATCTCATTTTCCAGCAGAGGTTGGGTTAGGGGTGGGATGGGGAGAGTCTGGAGGAGGAAGGGGCTGTTGAGCTGGCTGTGCTTGGCTGGGAGGTGGGATGTGCTAGGAGAGAGGTCTACAAAATGCTTCTGCAGCGTGTTGTGTCGTTGTGCTGCCGTCGAGGGGCTGTGCCGATGGAGTGACCTGCTGAGAACGTGGCCGCGGGGCATGGCAGCTGCTCCTGCCGACACCTCTGCTTGCCTCTCCCCCCAGGTTTAACGTCTGGGCTGTTGTCTTCGTGGTCACCAGGCTCTTCACCCTCACCCTGTACATCTTGGTCATCGGCTTCGGGCTGCCGCGGGTGGAGAACCAGGCCCTCGAGCCAGAGAAGGGGAATCTCTTCAGCTTTCTCTTCAACAACATCCTCTTCAGGTAGGGATGTCCCATACCTGTTCCCTCTTTGCATCGTTTCACGCGGACACTGTCGTGTGAAAACCGCCCCCGTGCGTTCCTTGGTTGTTCTCCCAGCGTGGGTGAAAAAAGCTGAGTTTGGAAACCCCAGAGGGGATCTGAAACTCCCTCAGGGGAAAGTCCTGGCGAGCAGGGAAGGTGTGCAGGCAGCCAGCAGGGGTGAAGGCTCCTGAGCCACGGCAGCAATGAAATCAAGTTGTTCATTGAGGGAAGTAACCAGTTGCAAAGGATGAGTGGAAGCAGGCACTGTAGGGAAGGACTCGCGGGTTCTCCCTTCTGCACCCATAACTGCGCTCGTGTGGATGCGGTCAGTGGAAGGGAGTTTTGCCATCTGCTTGGGTGTGTTTGATGGCTGTTGACGTGGGGAGCAGAGGATGGGGTGGGTTCCCTGTGCCTTGCCATCTGCCCACCGAGGCTGGGAGCCCTTCTCACCCGTGCAGCAGCTGCAGCTTCACTTCCGAAGTTGCTAGGACTGGTGCCTGGTGTCCATCCAGCCGTTCCCAAGCTTTATCAAGCCATGGGGCTACTGTCATGCCTAAGGATTTGGGGGATCCCCAAGCTCCCTTCCAACCATATCCAGCTTTTAATTAACGATGCACTAAAGGCAGTGCACTTGTACAGAGCAGCTGGGGTTGGCTTCCCCTGGCAAAGATGGGTTGGACAGTGCTGGTCGAGGTGAACCTACCCACCCGCTCCTTGGAGGACCTTGACCACCGCTGCAGGTCAAAGGCCGGGTTTGTTGCGTCCCTGCTCCTTTTTTCTCAGCCTGCCTCTTCTCCGCCCTTGCCAGAATGAGTGTGCTGCTGTTGGTGTGCCTCTTCCAGGCCTCGGTGATGTGGCGCTTCATCCACTTCCAGCTGCGGCGCTGGCGGGAGTACTGGAACGAGCAGAGCAGTCGGAAGCGAGCCGCCGCGGCCGCCGCCGGCGCCAAGCAGCAAGCCAAGCCTCTCAAGAGGGACTCGGGTGAGCATCGATGTGCCCTGGGGTGGCACCGTGTGTATCTGTTTGGTATCTGTGGCTTGGCAGCTGCTGCCCGTGGAGGTGATGCTGCGGTGCTGCCTCTTGCTGAGCGCGGGGCGACGTCCCAAGGGCCGCCGTGGGGCTCCGTCTGTGGGTCAGCCCCGAGAGGGTTGAGGTCTGGGGCCGTGCAGGGTGAGGCGGGATGAAGTTGTCTCTCTCCGTCCCCAGGTTACCACGAAAACGGAGTGGTGAAGGCGGAGAACGGCACCTCACCGCGAACCAAGAAGCTGAAGTCGCCGTAAGGAGCAAGGGCTTGGCTCCTGGGGAGGAGGGCGAGATACCAGGACTAAGGACCAGCCCGGCCTCCCGGGCCTCACAAGCGTCACCTTGAGCGGCTGGCACACAGGTCATTTTCCCAAGGTGTCTCTCGCTCTCCTCCCTTCCTTTCTTGCTCTCTCGAACCGTTTGCAATAAAACCAAAAAGGTCCCTTTCCCCTGCTCCCTCCCCCTCATAGGAGCCTTTTCCAAGCCTCCTGGTTTTGCCTTCCTCGTTTTCATCGTAAATAAGCGTGCAATTTTTTTTTTTTCTATTTTAGTATTTGGTTATTTTGTTGTTCGATTATTTTTTTTTGTTACAAATGCATTGTAGGTGGTTCCGAACATTACTTTTTTTTTTTTTATTCTACAGCATGTTTCTCCCCTCCCTCTGTGCTGCTTCCCTGAGCCCCTGCGTCAGGGCCATGGCAGTGTGAAGGCTCCGCTTGTCTCTTACGGGAACAGGCTCCTGGGGAAAAGCGTTGGGGCTCTGTGACCCTGAGGCTCAGGGGTGCTCTCGGCTGAGGTTTGCCTCTCCTGGGGCACATCTGGCCAGCACTTGGCACGTGCTGCAGGATGTCGATGCTGCAAATAGGGACGAGGGTCTGAGGGAGGAACCTCAGCTGTGTCCTGCCTCACGATGGACTTCTGGTTGAGTAGGGTTCCTCCAGCTCCTGGTTTTGAGCTAATTTTGGAGATCTGGGCAGCAGAGAAGGGAGAGAGGATCCTTCTTCCTATAGGACCCGCATCCTAGCCTTTGCTTGCCCTAGCTCTTCTGGTACAGCTGGGTCCCTTTTATCCTCTTGACTGCCCCATAGTTGTTTGGACCTCCCAGCAGCGAGAGCTGGGCTCGGGGCGCCGCAGCTCGTCGTGCCTTGTCGTGGGGCAGTGGCATCCTCAGGTCCGGGTGAAGCCTGGAGTCCTGCCCCACTCTGAGCCCTGGCCTGGCTCTCGTCAGCCTCGTGTGCCTCATGGACCTGGTGTTCTCATGGCTCGTAACCATGTCCAGATGAGCAAACTGGCTGCTGCAAAGGGTTTTGCGTTTATGGGACTGTGCCCCTCGTGCTGTCGCCGTAGCCTTCCTCGTCCCTACCGTACCGGTCCAGCCGTGCCATCTGCAGCCACCAGCTTCTCTTTGTTTCCAAAGGATACACGGCCTGTATCCGCCCAAGGTGCTATCAAATGCAGGGTTTCTTCCAAAAAACCTAGCCCCTTCATCCCTTTCTGAGCTGTGAATGAGGTGACATGGAAGGGGAAGGAAGCCGGGGCTGCAAGGAGCAGCTCGTACATTAGGAAAGGCCTGACCTGTGACGCACAGCTGTTGGCAGATGGAGTTGTCTCAAACCTACCTCAGAGGCCATCTGTTGCTGCAGACCACTCTTCCCTCTTGCTCCTGCCCGCTGCCACCCGTACGTGTTGGCGGGAGAAGCCCAAATCCCACCGGCTCGGTCCCCTGCTGCCTCTTTGCTGGTGGGCAGCATCTTCTGCCCGGGGTTTCACCGGTCAGTGGGCTTCTTTGGGTGCCGTGCACCAGCCTGGATTTGGCAGATGGGCACTGGACAGGCGCTGGAGGGGCACCTCTCACCCCGTAGCTCTCCCCCAGGGATGCTTCTGTAGCCGGGCTTTGCTGTTGGTGCCTTTTGTGCAGCAAAGCCGGCTGTAGGCTTCGCTCTGCATAGCTACGGCAGGAGCAGGCGAGCGGTGCGCGGGATCGGGGAGAGCCTGGCAAGCCTTCGATGTGCAAGCCGGGATCGAAGCTCACCTTCCTGGTGGGCAGGGGGGACGCGTGGTCTCGTGGCGTGTCCCTCGCTCAGCCCCGCGGGCGGCTGAGCTGAATCCGAGCGCGATTCGAGCTTGGGCTCTCTTGCGGTGAGGCTGGCACAGTCGTCTTTTGTACCTTTTTTATTCCATACCTGTTTTGGGGAATGGGAGACAGTTGATTCTCTGCCACTCTTTGAGTTTTGTTATTTTTCCCCCTCTTTTTGTAGGTGTCTTTTTTCCTTTCCTCCTCCTCTCCGTGTTGAGCCTCAGCTAATGCTGGGCACCGGAGGGAGAAAATGCGTAGGGACACGAGTACAGTCGGTCAAATTCCACTTGTTCCTCCATCCCCATGACTTCTGAGTGTCAAACGAGATGCCAGCAGGATTCTAGGGGGAAGGATTCCTCCTTTTTCAAGAGAACTGAGGAAGGAGACCTTGGAGCAGAGCCCTTGCTGGCCCCGTTGGCCCCATGCAGTCGCTCCTCTTAGTCCTTGCTGGGCAGATAATTCAGCGTTTGGCTCAAGCAGAGGCAGCACCTGCAGTGCAACATGATGAGAGGGCAGAGAAAGAGCTTGATGTGAGGGAAGATGGGGAGAAGGTCTGGTGCCTTCTCCTTTCCGCTGCCTCCTCCTTCCGCAGCCACCCGCTGCCACGTGCCCTCCAGGAGCACCCGGTGGTCGGCGTCTCGGGAGCCTTGGCGGTCCCTTTCGGCGAAGCCGGTGCCTCGCGGCAGCTGGGGCTCTGGCTCTGTTAACAGATGACACGTACAACCCCCCAGAAACTGGCTGCTGAATGATTCCTCCTCCTGCCTGCTTCGCTTCAGGCAGCTTTCCCACTTGCACAACCCTGCGTCTTCATGAAGTCGCTAATTGCGCGTTGTATCCCAAGTGCCTTAGGTTGCCAGGTAGCCTCGTGTGCTAGATCGGTGTGCTGTAGCTGCACCTGAAAGCCTTCCCTCTCTACAACTTATGTACAGCGTATGCCACATCCATGTATTTTTGTTTGTTTGTTGTTTTTTGTGTTGTCTTTTTTTTCTTCCTTTCTTTTTTTTTCATGTTTGTTTTTGATAGAGCTACCAGTAAAAGGGACGGTTTGGTTTGGAAACACTTCCATGCTGTTTTTTTGGGTTGGTTTGTTTTTTTAAACCTATAGCTGATGTTTGTTGTTGGTTGTTTGTTTGTTTTTTCCCCTCCTGTCTTTAGTCTTCTGAAATCTCCTCTTGTTGTGCCTGAGCGTGGCGTGACCCTGTTGTTTTTCTGTGTTGAGCCTTTGCTGTAAGGCAACACTCACCCTCGTCCCAGAGGTTTCCAGTCTGTCTGCTTCTGTCTCCGTCTTGTAGTGCAAAGACCATCCCCGGGCTGCGAGCCTGCAGTAACTCCTCTGTGTCCACGGCATTTCTCAGCAGACCAAGCCTTCTTCTCAGCCCAAAGAACTACTTCTTCCCCCAGATGGGGAATTTCCATTGCAAGCCCTTAGCAGTCCTTGACCGCTTTGCGTTACAAAGATGCTGAGAGCCCCCTTTCACTGAGTGGATGCTCTTCTTGCACCCCATCCAGTCCAGCCCCGTGTCTTCTGCAAAAAAAAAAAACAGCAAACCCAACCCCAAACAGGCGCTCTTGTCTGCCACAGTGCAGAAACTGGTAGAGACCATGCAAAACTGCAAGTTCCTACTTCTGGTGTAACACTTTTGCTTGCTCTGCACCCTTCCTGCGGGCATGAGACTGCTCTTGTAGTCTGTGTCCGTTACAGACCTAAGGTCGGGGACTGAGTAGTCCGTGATTTTTGGTGTGAAGCATAGTGTTTTCCTGCCCTACCCTAGGAAAGCTTTGAAAAACCGACAGTAGTTCTCTCTTTTTGTCTTAGATAGTTGGGGAATGGGCTTGGGAAGAGAAGGGGGTTGAGGAAGAACAGATGTAGCATTTCACTTACAATGTTTGAGTGACTCTTACATTATGGGGCATTACGGTTATGTTTTTTTGTTTAGGATTCTTTCTTCTTACTCATTTTTGGTTTAGCGGTAAAGAAGACAAGTTCCAGTTTCCCCGTAGGACCCCTTACCCTTAACTCACTGTTTTAAGATGTATTTTTGGTAGGCTTCCCTGCTGGAGGGGAGAAGGACTGCTCTAGGATGCCTCCCCCGACCCCAAGTTACTCAGAAGCCTGTAGATACCCCGGCTCTGTTGCAGTGCGTGGGGATTTACAGCAGCACCTGCCTCTTGCCTCGGATAAACTCTTGGTAGATGGACCCCGACGTGCATCAGCAGTAGGTGGAGATTCTGGGGTCTGATTTAGAGCCTTCCCGTAAGCTTTAGGAGCGTGTAGTAGACGGTTTGGCAGGCTTTACACTCAAACTGTGAAGTATGTTACTTAGCCTCGGGGCTGGGGGGGTGGTTGCTGGCACTGGGAACAGTTGTAAAAGCCAAGCGGAGGCACAAAGCTTTTCCTTGGATACATTGGGCTCTGTGGACCAAACTTCAGCAAAGGAACCCAAGGAAAAATTCTGTTCTTCCATATTTAGTGCGAAGTTCATGATTTTGGAGGGGGTGTGGGGGAAGTAACAGCCTCCGATATTTTATCTCATTTGTTTCATCCTTCCTGTCACTTCAATTTTTTTGTACGTTTTTTTTTGTTGTTGTTTGTTTGTTGACGTTTGTTGTTAAATGACTTTTGTGATAAACTCAACAAAAGTATTTTCTGAAATAAATAAATAAAAGGCATAGATTCCTCCATTGCTGCTGTTCACCGATGCTTTATCGTGGTGCTGAGTTGTACGGGTTTACAGAGCAGGCTGGGATGGGTCGTACTTCTCCTCCTGCCATGCTAGATGAGTCTGTTCCCTTTGCTGTGGCATCTGTTGTCCTCATATTCCCCCCAGCTATGGGTCCCATTCCTGAATTTTCCGTGTCATAGGCAGCTGCTTCTGAGTTAGTTATCTGTGGCTGCCTCGCTTGCTGGGAGTGGAGGATAAGGGCATTTGGAGGGTGTGATTTATTTGATGTGGCTTTGGTGCATGCTTTCTGGTGAGCTAAATTGTATACTTCCCGCAGCTGGCCCTGGGCACGCTACATGATTTGGTTGAGTATTAGGTTACCATTTCATAGCATGTGCAGAAAACAAATTCCGACTTTCTTTTCTACAGCCTACAGCTCCAGTAATTTCATCTGTAAGTTTTTGGCCTCTGGAAAAGCTGATTAGGGTGCCCTTTAGAAGTTAGCCTTTGTCAGCAGCTGCTTGGAAGGCACCTCATGCAACGCCAAGCCATGCTTTGAAATCAGAGGTGGACCCAAGATAGCTCGAGCGACTCGGTCGGAGTGAAGAGCAGCACAAAACGGGCCCAGAAGGGAAGAGCGGTGACCTTTTTAACAAGGGGAGGCAGGAGGGAGCTGTCGTGTGGAGACTCAGCTGGCTGAGGGGAAGTGGGAATCCACAGCACAAAAGCTGATTTAAATAAGCATTTCGTTCCAAAGAGCTTTGTTCTCTGCTGCGTGCGTGATAGCTGCCCTTCATCTGTGCTCAATGGCAATACCTGGCAGGTGTCATCTGGGCTGAGAAGGCTCCTGCCCCATTTACCTTCATGACGAGATGAGCAATCTGAGCGAAAGTGTCAGAGCTCTATTGCTATGCCAACTGTTAGTTTTTCCTTTTCATTGGACCTATCCTGTAAGATGACAGGTTGCCTGAGATGGGTTTAGACAGCATCTCGGTTCGAAAGCCATTCTCCCAACCTTTGTTAAAAAATGCAAAGCTGCTGTCAGCAGGTCTGTGTACAAACCCTGCAACTTCCATGAGATATGTGAGAGCTAAACCACTACTCCATTTCAAGTAAATCCAGAATCAGAATTGTTTCTGTGGTGGTATTTTTTTTTTTTTTCATTTTAATCCTTAGCTACTCGAGGCATAGAGGTACATTTATTTAAAGGGGACTTGTTAACGCTATAGCAGCCATACGTGACTTGCTTACATTCAGACTAGCAAGCATGAGTTTATTGTGGTCCATGGCAGGGCTCTTAGGTCTTCTTGCAATGCAAATAAAAAATTAAACTGGCAGTTGTCACTGCTTGAAGGTGAAAGGCACCTTTCAACTCTGTAAGAGAAATCCAGAGTGCTCATCACTCCAGGCTTTAGAGATCTTTTGCTCTAGCAAGCCTTGCTTGCTAGTACAAGCATGGAAAAGTTGAGGGGCCAACTGAAGAACCCGGCTTTTGGTTCTCCAAAACTTTTTTCCTGTGAGTTTCATTTCAATATCCAGCAGTTTGGAGGTTGAGTTTGGTGGTAGCAAAAAGGGCAGGGAGAGGTTGGGAAAGAAAAAAGTTAACCAAGCCAGGGCGAAATTAGTAAGGAAGTAAGTGAAGCAAAGGTGAAAACTAGAGCATCCTTTTTGAAGTATGATGTCTTCCAGTCAACTCAGCTAAGGATATTACTGCTGGTCTTGTGCTTCAGCTTCACGAGGGGAAGGCTCTGAGGAAGTCACGGTAATTTATCTTGTCTTCTCCACAAGAACATAGGTCAATAAGCTGGGGAAAAAAAAAAAGCAACACCATAAAGAGTTGGAAGAAGCTGCAAACATATTTTTTGTTAGGGAAAAGTATCCAGAGGTACGCCTTATGTGACAGAGCAGAAGATCTTGTTCCCCCGTGTGGAAGAGCCTACTACCTTAGTAGACCTGCATCACAGGTAACCTCGAGTGCTTATGGGTGACAGTAACCTATGCAAAGACAGGAGTTTAAAGTGTGTGAGTTTACCCCTGATTGCCCTCTAAGTGTCACCACAGTGACAACAGAGCCACAAAAAATGAAGTGTGACCACAGACTGACACAGGTCACAGCAAATCCTTCAGAAACCCCATAGAAATCCCTGCCAAAAGTGTGATGGAGGCAGCATATCTGAACAGTCACTGTTCAGTGGTGTCGCTTGCTGTGTGCACATGGCATAAAGTGGAGACACAGATAATTGAGCTCAGTGACAGCCCTGCTAATGAGCCAGTTCTGGTATCCATGCCTGACCCTGCATTGTGTTACAGAGCTATAGCCTTTGTATGCTTACGGGGAAGAAAGAGGGCTTTTGTTTCTTTAACTGCATAACTAATCTCCTTCTGACACCCAGGGAGATGGAAAAGGTCTAATATCACAGTTCCTTGAAAGGATTCTTCTTCCCCTTGTCGCCTGGAGACAGATTTACTAGTGTTGTTCTTGTGTGACTGACAGCTGTGCTCCTCTCCGGGCCAGACAGTAGTTAACTATCTGCCGTATGCTTAATTTATAGCGCCGTCACGGTCCCAAGGGCTGTGGGCACGTTCTTATTAAGATTTCAGGAGAGAAGAGGAATGCTTTTAGTGTTCAGGTCCTAGGTGGGGATTCAGACACAAGGTTTGAGCCTCAGTTGTCGCAGGCTCCCTGCGTGTTCTCGGGCAAGCCGCTTCACCTCCCATTCTTGGAGTGGGAGAAGGAAGGGTGGTCACCACCTTGTACTTTAAATTCCTCAGGGCACTGGGTAAAGGCCTTTACTCAGTGCACATGCAGAGAATTAACTACCCTGCCTGTGCACCTTTCTAACCACGGTTGTGATGCTCACATCTGTGGGTTAGAACATGTTGTTTTAGCAAGGGAAATAATCTCTCTGGTTTCTAGGCTTCCTTAAAGCATGAGTCTGCCTTTCCTGGCCCCTAATCTATTGTATATCTCCTTATGCTACGCAAGGATCCTTGCCAGTCATGTTCCTGGAAGCGTTCTCCCTCCCCTCTGCAAGAATTTTTCTCTTTAGTTTCTTTCCTGTTTTTGCTCATTGTGCCCAGCAAGTCTGTTTCAGTTGGGTTAACCAAGAGGCCACAGGCGGCCCGAGCTATGGGCAGCAGAGGAAGCTGGGTTGCCTTGTGAGCTGTGGGCTTGCTGAACTTCAGTGACAAATGGGCACAAACATTACAACCTGAAGAATGAAGGATCACGGGCTGACTTCTCACAGAGGGGTCAGGCTGCCAGCTGAATGTGGAAAGGATTAGTAATGGATATGATTATTACTATATTTTTGGACTACGCTTAGTTCTCAAATCTTGGATTCAGTTGCTGTTAAATTCACAATGTGTCTATGCTTTCCTAAGGTTGATCCCCCAAGCACCTCGGTGTCAACTCCCCTCAGGCCCAGGCGTGCCTAAGTCACGACAGACGCTCAGGAGCTCTGCAGTAGCCTGTTCCTCATCTCCATCATGATTTACAACCTCCTCGTCTGCTTCTATCTGAGACCTGACCCAGCAGGCACTTTCAGCTTCACCTAACAGTGCAGCTGAAAACTAGGCTGCTCATGTTGGGGGCAACCTGGGTTACATTTCTTCCCTTCGCTTAGCACACATGAATCATTATCTCATCCTTTAAGAGAAGAAAGGCTCAGTCCAACAGCTCAGAGGCCTTTCTGAATCTCACCCCTTTCTTGAAGCTGTTCCCCTTTGTAGGATAGAATAGCTGTTGGCCTAGCCTGGCTCGGGCTGGTTTGTAGAAGAGCTCTTTTGGAACACCCACAGGAGGGGAATTCAACATGCACAGCACCCCTTCCCTCTAACCTTGTTAACCAGGACGGCATTGGTCGGCACGCTTAAGCTGTTGCAAAGAGAGAAAAATTTTGCTTTGTCGAGGACACCAGAGTCGTCCTTGTCACACTGAAGAAACGCCTCCCGAATGCTGCTGTTGTTCAAGTAATTATGGAGCTTCAGCTCTTCCTGAACCCGCACGATTAATTCATCCAGTTCCTGCTGGCTGGTCCCTAGTGCAGGGACATCACTGTAGAAGGAAAGGGAGAAGAGGATTTCATGTAGAAGCTCTTTCTGGCAGCCCTACTGTGATGCTTCTGTGCTGGCTGCCCACCATGGCTGGCCAGACTGTATTTCTGAATACAGAGCAGGCTTCCGGGGCACTTGGTTCATATGGCAAGCTCATCTCAGCTTGGACTTACAGATGAAGCTTAATCTTCATCTTGGACATTAGGTAAACACTTTTTTCCATCTGCATGACATTTGCTTTGTGCACCCTTTGCCTACGATTACTTTGGGACAAGGAGGATTTTCTTGTATGCTTCATGCAGTCTGAGGAACTGCAGTGCAACTCCAGTTTCAACCAGACCTTCTGAAATACCATGCTATGAGCTGACTCTTTGTGAGGTTATAGGATTGTTACTAGGACACCTAAAATGGCTCCAGACAGACACCTAAAAAGGGTATGTGGTCTAGGCTCTGACAGGCCAGAGCAAACAAGAAAAAGACTCCACCGACCCTCCTCTGCCCTCGCAGCCAGATGGTGGCTCATGCAGACAGCGTTAGCAGCACCTATTACAGTTTACTGCTCTCTTTTGGAAAAAAAGATGACTGCATCCATTTAGCTGAAAGTGTCTCTTCTGCTGAGCCAGAGCTGTCCCACAAGGCTTTGGGGTCAGTGGCAGCCGTGACATTATATTGTACACACCTCATACCCCCTGTATGTGTTCAGACACAAGATTTTGGAGCTGAATTATAGCTGAGCAGCCATTAGACAGCAGGCTGGAGCCCATGGAGGCTGCTGAAAATCCCCTTCGTTGTCAGCCCTGAGTCTCATTTAGCTCCACAACACCATCCTTTGAAGCCTACCTTTTGGCAGTCTCCTCCACCACCTGCCGTGGGCGAAAATGATCCCTCAGGGACTGCAGTGTTGCTGCAGGGAAGCTCTCTGCATTGCTCTCCATGTAATTAAGCACGTATTCATCAGCATCGGTGATAACAAACCTGTGGCCAAACACTGTGGAAGAGGCATTAAAGCAAGCAGTGCTACCTGCCTTTCAGCGTGGTTAAGTCACTTCATCACCCAGGAGGGAGCATGTTTTCTCCCCTGTGGTTAGGGTCAGAGCTGACTGGGCTATTTGTTGCAATCCTTATAGTGTGAAGGGTTTCACTCACCCAAAGGGAATTCTGTCGCAAGAGCAGCTGCTGAAAGCAAAGACACCATGCTTGGGCTTAAAATGACTCCCCCATTAGCACTGGTGTGTTTCGAACATTTCAGTATTACATTTATGTTCCATACAGGATCGGTTAATGGCCTTTGTTACTGGCCACAGTAACAAAGTTACTGGCCGAGCTTTAACCCTGTGAATCCGGGCAGCTCCCAAAATGTGAACACCTACAATGAAGAACATCTCTCTTTTCCTAATTATGTCTAAGGTCCAAACACTGACAGTAGCAGAGTTATATCAGAGTTACTGGTGACCTGGTAACTCAATGCAACCAGATCCAGAAGGAGCTCATCTCTCAAATGCAGGAAGACTTGTGCACTGTCTGTGCCATAGAGGACAGGTCAGGCACTGGAAACCCAATGCTCAGAGAATTCCTAAGCCAGGCTGGATCTTACCTTCAATCGTAGAACCTATGATGAAGTCAGAGGGCCCGTAGTACGTGGCATTGTCTGTAGTAGAGCCTGGTTTGGCGACCCTGGTCTTTCCTAAGTACTTGCCCCCAATGATGCCGGAGTTACGGACTGGGGGTTCGTAGATGCTGATCATGTCATTGGAGAGGAAATAAGAGAGGATGAAACGACGCTTTCTGTCCTCGGGGTTTGGTGACTCCTAGAAGAAAGGTAGTAGCTTTGGAAAAGAACATTTGAACCAGGTTTCTTCTTTTCCTGAGGAGCTGAGGCCTACAATGGAACCTACTAATAATAAGCGCCCAGAGTTCATAGCTTTTTTTCTAGCTGACTAAACAAGGCAGTTGATACAGGCAAAAGCTGCAGATACACTGACACCAGGTAACGAAGCCCTAGACAGCATTAAATACCTGAATTTCAAAGGTTACTTGTTCCTGTTGGGCTAACAAGCAGAATTTGGGATGCAGTGACCAAATGCATTCAGTGTTTCCAGACTGAGTAATCCAAGAGAAAGGAATATCCTATATGGAATGATTCATCCAGAGGAATTCCAGCTGTAAAGTTTACCATTAAAGTTATATTTTTCATTCTAATGGTTGCCTGAGAGGGGCCGGTGCTGCTTGGTGCTCTTACTCACAGGAAGACACTCCCCTCACACACCAGTGGGTTTACTTGCTTAGTTTAAAATTAAGTTGATCTTAACTCGTCAGCTGTGACCTTTAGGAACTCGTGCACAAAAGAGAAAAGAAATCAGCCCTTGTTCACCCTGAGTGTTTGGAGAGGGCAGGCACCAGGCAGCACAGGAAATGCCATTGCTGCTGCTGGACGTGCCAGAGGTTCCTTGCATAAACCAGCTGCAAAGCTGGCACAAAGGCGAGGGCCTGAATGCTGCGGGTGGAAAGCGCCGTCCCCGTGGTCTGCCCCCAGCTTCTGCACCGGCACTTCGCCGCTCTGCCAGCACAGCCCCTTGCTGGCTGCTGCAGCTGGGACTGGCCTGGGGAAGGACAGGTGCTGAGAGCCAGCAGCAGAGAGACAGCAGGCTCACGCTTCTGGCAGCAGTTGGAGGCAGGCAGAGGCACGGTGCCCAGTTGCAATGCAGTTTCAATGAGGGCCATCTGTCACGTGCTGATGTCAGTGGGAGTTTTTCCATAAATGGCTGTGGTTTTGTAGCACGTCTATTTTGCACTGCCTGGCCTTGTTTTTTTTTTTCCTACCTTTGCGTGCTACTAATTGTCACAGCAAGTACACAGTAACCCAGGGGCATCCCCTAAGGGTCATGAGCGTTGGCTCAGGGAAATCTCTTGTCCCACCAGCACAGAAGAAAATTTGCTAGCAGCCTTGTCTGAGCAGCCTGTTTTTCCCATCCTTCTGACTCTGCAACATGAACTGATGTAAGCACTATATCATCACGGAAAACTCTTACCAGGGCCACCTGGTATCGCAGCACTTTGTGGTCGTTCTCTAGCATCTTAATTATATCTTTCCGGGGAGGCTTTGGAAACAGAGAAAAGCAGTTCTGAAGAGAGTCTTCAAGGAAGCCGTAACCATTATAGGGAGGAATTACCTGCAGCCAGGGGAGATACCAAGCAGAAACAGCTGAAACTAAGAACAAGACAATGTTTGCAAGACAGCTTACCAGAAACCATTTGTTTGGAAAGACCTCTTCTGTCACCAGGTGGCAACAGTTGTGCCACCCTGCCCAGTAAAGACGCTACTAGCCCAATCATGTGTTGGACCCCTTATTTATAGAAACACTTTAGAGAGCTAAGAAAATTTTAGTCAGAAAGCCAGGTAATTTCTTTGAATAAAGAGACTAATGGTATGCTAATAACTTAACCCTTCCTGTGCAGAGGAACTCAGTCATCTAAATGGTTACACTGCTAACCAAAGCCCCATCGCGTTTGTGAGCTAGGCCAGCTAACACTCTGCACTATTCCTGGGCCCAGTCTGGGAGATAACATGGGCAATGACTATCCAGCAAGCACTTTGGACTTAGCAACCCTTTTTTGGAGAATGAGGGAGAGCTTAGTGGTATGAGTACAGCCAGACTGTGCCAGTTAGCCTCCCAGTCAGAAAACAAACCCTGACATTATTTCATTTTCTAGTATAGACATAACCAGAGTGCTTTCTATCACCATTAGCAAGTACTCTGTCCTTTATGCTATTCACAGTTGACAGTTTCAGAGGGTTTTCCCTGTTATATGACTTATGACCATCCTTGCCTTGTCTTCCTCAAGGTACTTGCTTACAGCTTTTCTTTATGCTGAACCTCTTTACAACCTCTTGCTAAGCTGAACCTATACTTTAAAACCAGAGCTTACACAGACTGCAGCTTTCCCTCCCTTCCTTTGGGAAATTGTTTACAGTACCTGGGGCACTTCCTCAGGTGGTTTTTCCTTTATCTCCACTGGTTGGAAGTCTGTGATGCCAAATTTGTCACGATAGAAGTTTCGTGTGAACTCATCGCAATCGTAGATGAAGAAAGTGCGTCCAAGGAGGGTGGTGGATTTGCCAACAGCAAAATCTTTAGCTGTGTACCACTCAAGTACCTCCTGATCAGAGATTTCCAGCACACAGCTTGGGAAGGTCTCTAAAGCACAAGGGGGCAAAAAGAAAAATAAATCAATCAGGTAGATATTAATATTTCATTGCAAAAAGGAGTACAAAAGCAAGTTGTATAAAAATCTCCACGGAGCTGTTGGTATTGCTCTGCTTCCCAAAAGATAAAGACTTTAGTGATCACTGAAAGAACTTTTCTTTGGCCAAAAGCTGATGATGCTTGCAGTGTTCTCACATCACAGATGCTCCAGACTTGATGTATCCCTGACACAGCTTCCACATCTACACCCACCCACTGAGGCACTTTAGCACAAGCAGATGTGCTGGCTGGTCTAAACTTACTTTTCTTCTCCACAAAGGTTTTGGGCAAGCGTTGGCGTTTTATCAGTACTGGGAATGGGTCTCTGCCATCGTTGTGCTTGTGGACCTCCCGAACCTCCACCGTGTCATCTGCCAAGTAGTAATGTATGATGTAAGGCCGATTCTCACCAAACATGCTGTTGGTGTCATCCCACATGGCATAGAAGCGAAGGACCTGGGGTGGATAAAAAACAGGCACAGAAAACAAACATGGATTAGAATTACTAACACTTTGTCCAAATGAAGTTGATTGAAATGGGTGGGGTGACTGGAGACAACTCAGCACTCTTCTCTACCAGGAACAGAAGAACCAAGCCCTTGTTATACTGTGGGCACTGGGATGCATGGGCTGCTGAGGCAGCAGAGGGAAGGGCCTGGAGAGCTGAACAGGCCTGGCTTACCTTGAATGCAGCCACGAGAGAGAACAATATGTGCTAAGGCAAGAAATTTAGTTCAGGAAGTGTGAGGAAAAATGGGGGGAAAAGTGATTAAAAACTAGCAGAAAATAATTACCCAAGGTGAGTAGGGAAGTCCTCTTAATGGAGGTGATTTTTCTAATGAAACTTAACAAAGTAGGACAGAATATAGTTTTGACTCTTAAACCTCTTTGAGGTTTCATGGCCAATTCTTTACTACTCTCACGATGAGGAAGGCAGAGGGTATGGAGCTCTCCTAAGGAGACCGCATTAACTGTAGACCCCAACTTATTTCTTACTATTGGAAATATGTTTTAATGCCACAGAAGTCAAACACCTCATACTGCAGTGCTTCCAAGTCCATCGCTTACTGGTGCAACGCCTGCTTAGCTTTGTGGGATCATGTTGACCTAATGGCAATCTAACAAATTCAAGTGGCAGGCACTGCTTTGGGAGCGCTGCACTCAGTGGACCAGCTCAAAAGTTCCCCAAGGTGCAGCTCTCACAGGCAGAGCTGGCCCAGGCGTGACTGCATCATCCCCACTCACATTAGAACTGCATCTGCTCCTATCTGCTAACTTTCCAAGGCAGGTGGCCTACAGCATCCCAAAAGAAAGCAAGAAAGAGATGAAGGATCTGGAGAACGGGCTCTGCAGTCCAAAGAGAAACTGTTCACAAAGCACAAAGTTGAGCAAAAAAATGATTTTGTTTCTCGCTAACACCAAGAAAGGAGCAAATTTTGAGTCTGTCCAGTGGACTGAGGTTTTTTAGAATGATTAGAGTTGCAGGCACTCATAAGACCCAGGTTTCTATGACACGTATAGACTATAACGTGGGTGATTGCTGCCAGCTCACTCACCTGCTTGTCATAAGTCAGAAACTGCTTCAGCTGGTCGAAATCTGATGGCGTGATGTACATGCGCATGGGCATCCGACGCATTTCTGTGTAAGGATCAAAAACCATTTTCTCTGGAGGGTTCAGTTCAATTCCTTGGCTCTCCAGGAACACCTAGGAAAGTCACCTGAGATATTAGTTGCTGCCATGAGTTCTACAGATAAGAGGTGACCAGAGATAGGTGACTTTGTCTGCCTTTTCATTGCTCAGGGCAGTCCTGCCCTCAGTGTCCTAAGTCAGATTTTACTTAAGCACCATCTTCCTTGGCCTTAGGGACTTTAAATGGAGGATAACAGTTGGGTTGATCTATTTTACGTAAACCAAAAAGATTAAGTAAATGCATAACCATGGATGTAGTCAGTCTAAATTTGCAAGAGACACAGGGTTCTCCATTCCATCAGACAATGGAAGTTAGTGTGACCCATTCCAGGCCCACTGAGGCCCCTCTGGCCAGAAGGATATGTGTCTAGAGTAACAGCTTTAGCTCCTCTTCCAGGAGGAGCACTTTTCCCACAGAAGGAGAACAATCTGTTTGTTTATAAAGGGAATTTTTGGCTTACCTTGGATGCATAAACAAACTCTAGGGTATTGCTTGTGCACTCTGTCACTTAAAACAACCTCTGAAGTCAATGGACCTCTTCCCTGTTTGGCTTTGGGAAGTGGCCCATGAAAATATTCAACCCAGAAAGCACCTGTGCAAACATCTCCAACAGACTTGTGAGATCACCCTGAAAACTCACAAGGCAGGTTCACGTTTTCAGACTCTTCTGGTCTAGAGGATGCCAGTTAATGATAAAATTGACCAGAGACCTTGACATGTAGACCCATGTAGCTCATTTCATGTTTTCCGTCGAGCAACCAAGATTAACAGGTGAACCAGCTCTTCATCTGATGTCAACTGACTTTAACGGCCATCCAGTTCCAGCAGAGTAGGCCCCACATGCTCTTGACAGATATATATTAATATATTACACACGATTGGGAACATTCCTGGGCACTGAGGCCAACTGGCAAGGAATAACCCTTATCTAAACTCTCTCAGCCTCCAGGATGAGCTGGCTGCGTGCAATTCATCTATTGAGAATGGTCCCTGGAGCATTCTAACTCCTGGATTGTTCCTGGGAAGTGCTTGGAAGAATAGTGGTTAGCCAGGGCCCAGATTACACTGGGGACAAACTAAGAGTATACCAGTACATTGGTATTTGTTATTTTTGTTAATGCATTGTTATTATTTAATTTACTTGTACAGAAGTAGCCAGAAATAGAAAAGTAAGCAATGAGTAAGCGCTCTTAGGTCAGTTTGTACCACGATTCTCAACCCATGAGTGCTCTTCTGGGCTGGCTGTGGATAAATGCAGAGTTACTGACAGCATTCCCTTGCCCTGTTCTTACCAAAGGAGTATTAAGCTGGAAAAGAGCTAAGATCAGTAATTTCCCTTTCATATATGCACAATGGTTCATTAGGACTCCAAGCAGTTAAACCGTTGTACACATAGAAATGAACTTAGACCAATTTTCTTAACACAGAAATGAGCTTCGAGTTTTTGTTGTACCGAATCTTGAGGACAGAGAACGGAGTCAAAGCAGCCCTGGGGCAAAAATACTGAGCACTTATTGTGCCCTCAGCAAGTATCATACCTTGAACCACCCATTGATCTAAGGAAAGAAGTCTCCACAGAACACAAAACGAAAGATCTCAAGCAACCTCAGTGTGAAAGCTGCAGGTACAGGCTACTGGGACTCCAGCAGCTCTTGCCACCTGTACCTCCTGGGGTTCTTCGTGTCAGTATTCTCTGTACAGGCAACACACCTGGGTGAACGGGTCACAGTTGACTATGTGGTACGTCCTGCCATACATGGTGATGTCCATGCCCCGATTCAGGTCCTTCCAGTGGTAATGCTCCCCACGGTCATTCTTGGGCACGCGATGGCGTCTGATAAGTTTGCCTTGAGGGAGACCAGAGTTCTTCACAACAGGCTCTATGACACATATGCTGTCGTCTTCCAGATAGTAATAGATACCCACTTGGCGAATACGGTAATGCTCTTCTGTAGAGAGAGGAACATCTTCCTGGAAATAGGCATCGAACTTCAAAATCTGTTGTTTGGGACAACATCCCAAAGGGAGAGAGAAAGAAACAATTTGAAAATCATAATTAGTCCGAATAGTTTATTTGTAAGGTGTTTCGACAGTGCAAAATTACTGGATTGTAATCTATAGAATCATCAAAGCCTGCTGTAGCCTAATCCGTGACTAATGGTGGAGGCATCATGAGGGCTTTTATCAGCATTTGCCTTTTATTAGTTTGGTAGGCATGAGACACTTGTAATAAACGTGGTCCTTTCCCTCTTCCTTTGATCACCTGCTATTTTACCTCCTGCCAGGTGCTTGGTTGCTGCCAGTAATCTCGTGACTTTCTTTAATAGTCAGCCTCCTTAAACCAGGGTCTACAAAGCTACCTGGTGATTTTAGCTGAGTTCCACCACATCTGTGGACCTTAGGACCTGCATGGCTCAGGAACTCATATCCATGCAGTACTGAACGGAAGAGCCAGTGTGTGCTGGAGAAACGAGGAGAGAAATCAGGGCCCAGAGAAAACGCATGCTGCATACCCTGCCAAAAGCCAGTCGCTCACAGTTTCTGCGCGTGAAAGAAGCACAAGTATTCCCTCCAAGAACATTCACTGCCCCTAAGAGGGCGTAGGTGGCTAACCAAGCCTTGCACGCCCAGCCTACGTCAGCCCACAGAGCTAGGTAAGCAGGTGGCTGCTCCTCTGGCCTGAATGAAGGGGCTGAGAAGTGTCTGACAGATTAAATGGCAACATCGACGTGACTCTGAAAGAATGGCCTCTGAAGCAGCAATTAACACAGCACATCTGTTCCCCAGGCTGTCTCACAGATGGGCTGAGGGTTGGCTGCAGGCTGCCTTTGCAGGCCTGCCTGGCAGCGTGCAGCTCCCGCTGTGTGCTCAGGACTGCTGAGCCCTGCACACTCTGCAGGGACTGCTCCGCCTGGGGCTGCACACGCCCTCGTGCAGCCTGTGCAACGTTGAAAATCAAGGGTCAGCTCAGGACTGCTCCGGGCAGACACACAGCCACCTCCTAGACCGATACGATCACCAAGATGTAATGCAGGAAGTACTAACGGGGCAGTGCAGGCTCTAACACGCTGCGGTGACAAGCACGAGCATAAATAGATAGACCACAGCCAGACAGTGCGCGAGCACACCGTTGCAGAGTGACTTTTACAGTCTAAGCTCGGTTACAACCTCAATATAGTCCTGGAAATGCAGAGGGGCAGGCTGGCTTTTACAGAGCAACAGTTATAAACTGAAGCTTTTCAGAGTTAATCAAACTTCTTTTCAAACTCCTGCTGGCAATGCTCCGGCATAACTCGTGGGGAATGTCTTACATCGTTTACGTATTACAATCCTCCTCCTGAGCAAAGAAAGCCTCTTTCAGACTGGGGTTCAGCTGTCTCTGACTAAGGGCAATGGCATCTGAAAACTGCTGCACGCTGTCCCGTGAACCCTGGAGCTGACTGTTTATGTCTCCGAGCTTGGCCAGCTGATATTCCTGGAATAAGCTTCTTTATACCTTTTTGTCAAAAGCCACGTGTGCTGGAATGAAGCCCGAAGGAGGAGCCTGCCTGGCTTGCCCGTAGGTCAGCGCGGGTCTCGTGTTGGATAATTCATCTAATTCAGCCTGCGAAAGCTGATTCACGTGCAGTCGCTCCCCGCCGATCCCCACTGTTGGCAGCCGAGAAAAGGCAAAGCCATTTTTGTAGCCCAGGGTCTGAGAGCGATGAAAGGATGTTTTCTGGGGAAGAAAAACCAGATGTGAAAATACTACACGCACTCAGCAGAGACGGCTACTGAAAGCACAGAAAAACAGTAAGAGTCGGACATGCAGAATGCCTCCACGGCGTTTTATTAGAACCTACTGCAGCAGTGAATTACAATCAAATTTTATGCTTAGATCAAAAAGGCTGAAAAAAACAGTGACCGGAGGAACAAAGCAGCAGAGTGATCTCAAATCTAGCTCTGGCGCAGACTGACCACAAGCCTCGGTGTCCAGAATGGGGAAACAGCACTCTATCTGCCCTAGTATTTGTCTCACTAACTCTGCGCTCCCTTCTCTGTGCTCCTGCCGTACAACACCTCACTGTTATGCCTCATGGTGCTCCCTCGGCTATCGCACAAGGATGGTTGTGCACCTGCTGCGTCTTCTGTTGATATTTTGTCAAACCTCTCCTGGGGATGATATTCAGAGGATTTTCCTTGCTGCGTTGAGTCAAGGCGTGTCGTGCGCACGGAACTGCAGTCGTGAACCACACCAAAGCACAGCAGTTGTCCCACCACGTCTCCCCACAGCCTGTGCAGAGGTCCACACACGAAGAAAGCCACAACCACAGCGTAAGGCCCTGTAGCAGACTTGTGAGGCCTGATAAGACAAACAGAATTCTGTCTTTGTGAGCACTGAATAACGTTGTCTGTGGGAATCACCTGATATTTTTTGCTTTGATGGCTTCTTCTTGGTTTTGACCTTCTTAGAGCCCTTCACCTGTCTCTGCTCCCTGCTTCACGCCGGCTCCTGAGCCGTTCTTGAAGCTAAATCGTTATCCAGATGGCACAGGAAGGTCCCTGCTTTGCTTACAGATGCACAACAAGAGAAGATCAGAGCTGAAAACAGGATGGGATCTCCGCCTGCCCAGTCGTGTTCGTCACTGCTGAAGATGAAGACCGGACGTGAGTCCCCTCACAGACCACCACATCTGGTACCTCACCTGCAATCCCAAAACCATCTGAAACAGCACAGGGCTGGCTGCTCCCACCAGGCCTTCAGCACGCAGTGTTCCAGGGAAAACAGGAGAAACTGCGAGTCCCTGATAATAAAGTCTCTGACTTTACCTCGGGTTTTGCCAAATAAAACAGAACTGTAGGCATTTCCAGATTTTCTTCAGCTCCTTTTCCAGACCTAGACGTGCGATCGGTCCAACCCCAGGCATGTGAACCGCTTCTCCTCCTCCCCCTCTTCGCCCCCCATGGTTAAGCCTCTGATCTTATTCACACCTTCAAGGCCCCGCTTGGATTTCAAGTAGCTGCCTGTTTTCTCCCTGAACCGGCGCTGTGCATCTCGCAATGCTGTGGGCAGAGCAGTTAGGAAAAGAGGTTCAGGTGAAAACAAGAGAATTTACTGAAGACGCGTTGTTAACTGAGTGTTTTATAAACATTAGCCCTGCCACAGGATTGCCATTTCCTCCCGGGAACTAAGTGCCTTTATACAGGGAAAGCTCTGGGGAAAACATTCAAGGGAAAACCAAGAAGTTTGGCCTTAAATTGGGCAACAGCGGTGTTTGTCAGAGGCAGACGGGCTTTTAAGGGCCACAGCTGCCTAAAGAAAACACCTCATGAATGAACAAGGCTCCCACGTCGCCGGGCCAGCCTGCATCTCGCAGTATCAGGTAACTAATGTCACTTTGAAAGGGAAAGCCCAGAATGTAAACTCCTAATCTCAGTCGCTGCCGGTCGCTATCTGAGAAAATCCGCTGAATTAAGTCCTTGGCTAAGTCTATAAAGCCTCGCACAAATGCTGCTTCCCCTGCCGGTGTCTCTGCACACGCACACACACACAAAGCAATAACTAACCACAGTCTCACTCAAACACCGAGATTTTCTTCTGCACGTCTCAAAATTCACTTGGAAAACCAGTATCACGATGCTCATCTCATAGGCTGGCAAAGTGAGGTGATTTCACTCGCTCAGGCTCGTCCTGAGGAGCAGTGCAAAGCCATTTCCGGAGCCTGGACCCCCTTAAAAAGTTACCAGTTGTTATTTTAGGGTAACCAGAACTGTTGAACTATCTCCTCTGTTAAGTCCTGTGGGTGTTTCTTACACGCCGATGTCAGTACAGCCCTTCACGTGACTAAAGCACGCAGCATTTTACCGACAGAGGAAATAATATTTTGCCAGGAGCAGAGACTTGCATCGTAAATTTCCAGCCCAACAGCGAGAAGAGCGCTGAGACAACCTCTATAGCTGCCCGATCGAGAGTGTTTGTTACGAGCAAGTGACTCCACTTACTGCTGAAGAACTCATCGCTGACTTCGAAACCAGTTCGACTGTGCTGGAGGGCACCACTGAGACCGCACAGCAACAACGACGTGTCCCGGGCTAACCCACACACAAGCAGAAGAAAGAAAAGAGAGCTCCCTCCCCGCTCCCGAGGAGCAGTTAAAGAGTTATAGAAGTTTCTGTCGTGAGGGCACCTGGGAAACGCTGCAGCCTCCTCCGGAAATAACTTTGTGGTGGCAGGGGATGGAGGGGAAGCGACCTAGGGAAGAAGCCGTGGAAGTGCTGGGTCTGGGAGGGTCGGTGTTCAACAGGAGCATCGAGGACCAGGAGTACCATCTCCAGGCATCTCTCTCTCTCCCTTTTTTTTTTTTTTTTTTTTTTGATTGTTTTTCAGCGGAGCACGTCCCATGACAAAGGTCCCCACGCATGAGGTTCCTTTATCCTGCAATACCAGAGCATGCTGGGGCCCTGCCAGGAAATTTGAATGCATTGGGAGGGAGCAGGGGACAAACGAGGGGGACAAACAGGCCTCGCTTGAGTACTGAGCTCTCTGGAGATGGGATATTAAGGCCATCCTCAGGGATATTAAGCTCCAGGGGAACGTCAGGCATGCCCTGGTATATCTGCTCCCCGCTGAAGTTTGGGAGCATTGCTTCTGAGGGAGGCACTCCAGAAAATTCAAGGATATTGGATTCTCATCAGAAGACAAGTAATGGCGTCGAGACTCGAGATATTAGTTCCCTGGGGAGAAGGAAGCCGCTCCAAAACAGCACTGGAAGGAGCCCGGGGAGTGTCAATTTTCTTCTGTGCTACTGCTTTCACAAGAGGTTATCGGGATGGTTTGGGGTTATCAGAACCTCAGCGCGTGGACCGTTGGGAATGGGGAAAAGGAAAGGTTGCTTCTTTGCCTAGGTGTTAATTCAAGTGCAGAGGATGAGGAAGAGGCTGCTTCTTCCAAGGAGCCTGGGCACAGCTGAGTGGGTCTTGCTTCTTTGGGAGGATCCTGCAAGCTGTGATGGCATCAGCCCTGCGCAGGGATCCCAGTTGTCTAACAGAGTATTGGATTCTCAGGTTCCTGAGCATCCCTGTGGTCTGATTAAGTTCTCCAGGGGATACAGAGAAGGCATTTGTGGAAGCTATCAGGTGCCTGCATGGGGCCTGGTTCAGGGCAGTATCAGAGTGAGTATCAGGTCCTGAGATGGGGCAGAGAAGCTGTAGTTTTCCTGGGGGGGTTGGAGTTTACAGAGTGACTTTGAGGGTACCCCTTCCCTTGGGGTATCACATGAATTGGGAGGGGAAACCTAACTCTGCAAAGCTACCGGGACAATTTCAGGGGCTACCAGATGGATGCAAGATGCAATGGGTTCCTCGGGGATGAGTTTAAGAGTACCAAATCCCCAGGAGGGCAGGCTCAGGGACACCCAGTTCCTTGTGAACAGGCTTGAAACCACACTGGGGGCACTCAGGGAGCACCAGGTCTCCTGTGGGCGACCTCAGGGGTACCAGGTGGGGTCAGAGTGCTCAGGTCCCAAGGAGTGAGATCGGCAGGTACCTGTTGGCTTTGGGAAACACCAGGACACGGAGGGTCGGCGGGTATTCGGTCCCTTGGGGAGCACCAGGTGAGCTTAGAGGGCACCAGGTCCCTTGGGTGCCACCTCGGTGGGTGTCACCTCAGCGGGTGTCACCTCGGTGGGTACCCCAAAAGGGTGCCCAGCGCGTTTGCGGGCTTCCCAGCTCCCCAGGCGTGGATTGACAGGACGCCGGTGAACTGGGGAGCTACCACATCCCTCGGGGGAATCAGCGGGCGGTCTGCGGGACCAGCGGGTTCCCTGGGGCTGGGCTCAGGGAGGGACAACACGTCCCCTGGAAGGACAGCAGGTGGATGTGGGGCCAGCAGCTCTGCCAGGGAGCCAGGGGAGGGTCTGAGGGAGCGCTGGGGATCCCTGAGGGGGTGCCTGAGGCGGTCCCTGAGGGGGTGCCCGGGGGGGGGGGGGGGGGGGGGTGTTTACCCCCTAAGCCAGCCCGTTACTGGGGGGGGGAGGCGTCCCAGGAGGACGGGACCAGAAGCAGGGACGCCGGGGGCCCCGGGATAGCGTGCTGCCGGGCGGCTGGGCTCACCGTGGGGTCCCTGAAGGCGCAGCCCGGCAGGAAGGGCAGCGCCGGGCCCCGCTCCGAGCTCATGGCGGCGGCCGCGCTCCTTCCCCGGGGCGACGCCGTCTCCATGGCAACCGCCCCCCTTTCGGTGCGCATGCGCCCGCCCTCGGAACGCGCGTGCGCGCTGGGCGACCCGGAGCGGTTGCCATGGCAACGGGCGGGCCCGCGGCCTTGGCTGCGGCCCTGGGAGGCCTCAGGGCCCTGGGGTGTTTTAGTTTGGGAGCCCTCAGGTCACAGCTGGGGCTGTGCCCCCCGTGTTAAAATGTCCCCAACGGGTGGTGGGAGCCCAGCCTTCCCCTCTGGGAGTTGTGCACTGTGGGGTGCCCAGGGAGAGAAGGAGTTTAGGGGGCAAATCCATACCCGGAGTGCTCAAAATACTTCAGCAGAAGTGACTGTGCTGATTTATTATGTATATAGTTTGTATATTAGCAGTGCATTGTAGCACTGACATCATTTCCCTCTTCTCTGCATGATTTTTTCACTCCAGAAGGAAGCAGCAAAAAAAAGCAGGAGGGTCTCCAAGGAGAAAGTTGCTGGGCAAAAGTCGCTGTTAAGCATAACAGATAAAAAGAAAGCCAAGTAATTGCCACAGTAAAAAAGTTTTCTGCATTTCTTTCCCTTGGTGTCTTTATCATCAGCGTACAAGACAGACCAGGCTGCAATTCAAGGGCAGGCAGCGGGACCTGGGAGTTTTGTAAGCAGAAGTCAGGCGGAGAGAAACACAGTCTCTCTAAGCATGCTGTGGGAGAGAGAAGAAAAGCAGGCAGTGAGAGATAAAGAATGGCTCTGATGAGCCTAGAAAGGAAAATAATAGACTGAAGGCCAAGCAGGGCTGAAAGAGATGGGTCTGAGAGACAGCGAGCAGCTAGCGTGGCTGTGGACTCGGATGCGGGTGCTGAGACCCAAGCGCCTCTCTGATTTCTCCTGGTGTATCCAAGCACCATTTAGCAGGCGTCTTGAACTCAGCAAGGGCCAGAACCTTCCTCAGAGAAGGAAACTTGCCTGCTATCCTCTTACCATCCTCTAAGCAAGAGACAGCAGCTTTTTCACAAGGCTGTGTGGCAGTGTGCCCTTTGAGCAATGGGGCGGGAGAGCTGCTGTCCCCCACTTTGCATGAGAGGGGGACTAAAGCAAAGAGAGGCCATCACAAAGGGGGATTTTAGGCTCTAGACATGAGCAAGGAGAGGATCAGAACACTTTAGTCTCCGTGAATATATTCCCCCTGAGTGTTTCTGGGGAGATGGGAATGAAGAAATGACAAGTAAGCAAAGCCATGGCAGAAGCTAATACTTTGTTAGAAATAGTGACCATAAAGCAGGAGAGGGGAGAAATGGGGAATAAAGAATTGAACTCAGAACATCTTGATCCAGCTGCATCTTTGACACCCATCTGCTTCTGTTACAGGTGAGTCAGACTTGCAAAGGTTAAGGCGACCCTCTTTAGCTTCCTACATCTCTACAGCCCTACTCCTAAAAAGAAGGATCAGTGTTTCCTATATCAAGATTTCCTAGCTCTTATCTACTTAAAGCTCGTATATTTTGGAGCAAAGGCTGTGCTGTTACGTGTACTTACGCCCCTGTCATGTATGGTTACAAGAAGTCTGACCTGTGAATCCCATGCTAAGAGTGGACAATGATTCAGCACACCCCATCTGTGGTCTGAAAGGTCTGAGGGCTGCTTCCAATGGGTCTGTTAAAAAACACTTGGAAGCACAGGCTTGTTGGCAGCAGGCTGAAATTTGATAGTCGAGTATCCAAAATCAGGGATTCAGAAATCAGTCTGTTCTCCCTCACCACTTTCTACACTGCTTTGTCGTCATGCCCAGCCTTTGTCCAACTGACACCTTGAAGCAATGCAAGCTTGGATTTTTTTTCCTTTCTTCCACCTCATCTATTGGTCCTCAATAGACAAGTATTTGATAGAGGTATGTTAGGATACTGCTAAAGAATGAGGTTAGTGCTTTTCATATCTGGAGGAACTGTTTTTGATTGAGAGTAGGTCTTACCTTCAACCAGAAGAAAACAAAGAACTACAGGATAAAGAAAAGGAGATCACTGGGGACAGCTGCAAAGTTTAAGGCCCAGCTGGTAGCTTAATGCTTTATTTCAGGTATGTTCAATCCTGATTTTCAGGCTGTTAAGGCTCTACTTCTCTGTTCTGGTGTCAACAGGAGAAGCAGTCAACACTGGGAAGTATTCTTCCCCTGACCTAGTTGCTGAGACCATCTTCAACAGCTGCTTAACGGAACAGAGGAAACATCTCACTTAGAGCTGCTCCCTAACGCTCTGCCTCTTAGCCCATTGTTTCCAGAGAGCTGCAAGGATAAAACCAGGCAAAGATTGCCTGTGGGTAACAGAACCTCTTCTGAGGCAACTCAGAATATCTGCTGCAACATCTGAGGCTTGAAGTAAAAATCATACCTTCCCTCACATTCTCCCCTCTGTGGCCGGTGACACAGGAAATAACCAGATTAAAATACTTTGCTCCTCTGACACGGAAGCTCTTTTATTTTTTGCATTTGACTTCATCTGCTTGGGATAAGCCAGTTCACTCTCGCTAATAACCATATCTAGCTTTTCATGCATTAAGGATTTGTATATGTAAAATCAAAGAGTAAAGGGCACGTAGTAAACACGTTCCCTAAAACAGTATTGCCAAGCAATTTCTCAGCATACCAAAAGTCTCTATTTTTGCTTCTTGCTAAAAAGGTTAACAGCCCTGTTTTGGTATTTTGTCCCGTTCCTCTTCAGTTTTTGCTTCATGGAAACATAAAACTTTGCCCGAACTCATTTGGCAAAATCCCTGTCGCTTACGCAGAGGGCGAGACGTTAGCGAAGCACATCCCTCGCTCGGAAAGAAATGCATCTCCTCGCAGGGCTGGCTGCGCGCCCGCTTGAAGGGCAGCATTTTTTCCTAAGCTTGTCTGGAGAGCTGAAGCAGAGCCCTGAAGGCTCTGCTTTCGTGGCACCGGAGGCCTCTTTGGGCTACAGATGAAGACATCTCGCCCTCTGCTGGGTGAAAACATAATTGTACGGAAGCCTTGCTCTGCACATCCTCTTAAATAATGACTAAAATTATTCGTATGGTGCTAATAAAAGGAATTTTTTTTTTTTTTTAATGGGACTGAAATTCACACTGAGTGTATATCCTAGGGATGAAGTATGTATGTGATTGCACATGGCCCTACTGGTAAGGAGGGCTTTGAACTAGGAATAACAGGTGAGGGAGAGTTAGCAGCCCCTGCAAGGGAGCGATGGACGGGGTTGATAAGCAAATAGCTTGGAGACCTATGCCAGAAACGGATACTAAAATCAACAAAACAAAGTTTAAGCGGGGGCACCCGCAGCATTTGCATAGAAGCGAGGAAGTGCAGTAGTATGGAGAAATCCCCAAAACCTCAACACAAAACTCTGACATGAAAGGGAAGCACAGAGAGGATGAAAGCAGGGACAGGTTCCTGTATTCCTGCGATGAACACGGGAATATATGATTGAGCATCCAGGGATGAAGTTAGGAAAGCCAAAGCCCGGATGGAATTGAATCCGGACAGGGATGTCAAAGGCTACAGGATGGGCTTCTGTAAGTGCAACAGAGACAAAAGGAAGACTAGGGAAAATGGGAGCCTGTTGCTGCATGAATGCTGCTGGTGGTGCAGGTCTGTTTAACACCTTTATTAATAGCCTGGATGATGGGGCACAGCGCACCCTCAGCAAGGCTGCAGATGACACACAGCTGGGGGGAGCGGTGGATATGCCGGAGGGCCGTGCTGGCATCCCGAGGGACCTGGGCAGGCAGGAGAGGGGGGCTGACACAAACCTGCAGCTCGACAAGGAGAAGCCCAAAGCCCTGCCCCTGGGGAGGAACAGGCCCAGCACCAGGACAGGCCGGGGCACCCAGCTGGAAAGCGGCTCTGCAGAAATGGACCTGGGGGCCTGGGAGGCACTGAGGTGAACGCGAGACAACAGTGGGCCCTTGGGCAAAAAAAGGGCAGCTTTAGGCAAAGCATCGCCTGCAGGTTGAGGGAGGGGATCCTGCCCCTCTGCTCAGCCCTGGTGAGGCTGCACCTGGAGTGCTGGGACCAGTTCTGGGCTCCCAGTACAAGAGGGACGTGGACATACTGGAGAGAGTCCAGTGGAGGGTCCCCAGGGTGCTGCCAGGCCCGAAGCCCCCGTGCTGTGAGGAGAGGCTGCGAGAGCTGGGGCTGCTGGGCCTGGAGCAGAGGAGGCTCCGGGGGAGCTCCCCCATGGCCGTCAGTACCCGCAGGGAGGTGCGGAGAGGCCGGAGCCATTTTCTTTTTATGTGGGTGCCAGAGGACATCTTCAAAAGCTGCCTGGACATGGTCCCGGGCACGCTGCTGTGGGTGGCCTTGTCTGAGCAAGGATTGAACCAGACGGCCTCCAGAGGTCCCCGCCAACCTCAACCAGTCAGCGATTCTGCAAGAGGATGTCCTTCTGGCCATCGATGGCTGCATCTCTTTGGCTTAATTTTAAGCACACACTTACATCGCTTGCTTGAACAGGCTCCTGTATTCACAGCTCGGCCACAGGAGCTGCACTGCTTTGGGCCAGGCCACCACGGCACTTCAGATACTCGCCTCTGGCAGAAATCAAGGAAAACTGGGCACCCAAATACTCTTGTGGATGATGAACTTAATCCCTCTAATCAGTGTCAGGGCATAATTATCACAGAATTACTATGAAACCTGGAAGGTGGTTTGAAATACACAGATAAAATTACACCCTGGTGTTAATTATTGTTATAATTATTGCCCACTCTTCCTGTAAGGCCAAAGTTTCTTCCTCGTGACTCACAACCTTCTGTACTTGTGCATTTGGGAATTTCACACCACACCAATCATTTTCCTTTCACAGTTCTCTTTTTTTTTTCACTAAGGTTTTTAAATAATGATCAGTACAGTACAAAGCTTAAAATATTGTCAATGTTTTCACCAATACAAAGTCAGCAGATGGGAGGTGGGAAGGGGATGGTTAGTATCGAACACCCATATCCTTCCCTGTTTCCCAGGGGAAAAAAAAAACGAAACGAAACAAAACAAGAAACTCTTTTGTACTTCTGTTTAGTAAAAAACAGTGCTTAAAAATAATCTCGTCAGTAGAAGCTGTAAATTGCAAGGCACATGAGGAACCTGTCCTTGCCCTGCTACACAAATCACTAGGCATAACTGCAAGTTTAAGGCAAGTTTAAGGCACCTTTCTCCACCCTCCTCTTCTGCCCCGTACACCAGGCAAAGCCAGTCCCCGGTAAAAGCAGCCATGGGCCAGCAGAGAGCAGAAAACCCAGGAGGTGACAGCGTAAGGCACGTTGGGATGACTTCTCAGTTGACCTGTACAGATCCAGGCTGCAAGATCTGCTAAAATACTATCTCAGGAGTGGAGATTCCTGGGGGTGAGGGTTAGGACTTGGGTCCCTTCGTGATCAACCTTTGATGGCCTCCTCTTCACCAAACCCCTGCCACCGGTTCGCCCTTCCCAGCCGCGCCTCCTTAGGAGCACCAGGATGGAGGAAGGCGTGCTCCAAGCAGCGAGCCCAAGGAGAAGACCCCGACAGGCCCTCAGATGGGCTGAACATTCAGCACAGCAGCACTTTTACTCCCTCAAAACACAGCCCTGCTCTCCCCTAGATCAATGGCACGGCTTTCAGGAGGGTCTGCAGCCACTTCCCGGCCCCGCTGAGGTGCTGGAGACTGCTCGGCGTGTGGAGCCTGCGCAGGTAGGTAACCAGGTGTGTAAGGCACACGGATGAAGTCCTGAAAGAAATACGCTCGTTGGAGGAAGAGGAGGAGGATGGAGACGGGGATGGAGGAAGCTCCAGTGGAGACAAGCCCCCTGTGACACCAAGGGTGCATCCTCACAGCAGCAGCGACCCGTGTGGTGGCTCCCTGCTAAATTAACCCGTCATAGTGACCAGGAGGTCAGCTCCGGGTCCGAGCGCAGGGCCCCACGGGGACAGGAGTGGCCTCAGCTGAGGGCTAACGTGGGAGGATGTAGAAACACCACCGCTGTCACACAACGGTTGCTCCACGAGGAGAAGTTTCACTTCTGCTGGACCAGGCAGGAGACGACATACGGCCAGAAATACCTCGGGAGAGTCATGGGGCACCTCCTACCCCGCTGTGAACTGGGTGGCGTTACAGTAGTCATCCTCCTTAGCCAGGGGCTGAACATCTCATCTGTTTTCAAAGCCTTAGAGAAGGAAATGCCTGTGTGACCCCTGTCTTTTGGTACCGGTATAAGCAGGTAAGAGCAGAGCGCGGCTGGCTGCTAGCGGTGCCCACTCCCTCCGTTTTAGCCCAAAAAGGAGCTGGGAACCACCATGGTTTTTTCCCCTTCCTGCACAGAAGCCAGAGACCCACACGTAATGCTGCAAAGACCACAGAGGGAGAAGTCCATTGGTGTGGCCGAACTCCCTGAGCAACCCGCTGCTGTTGCTGGAACTGGAAGCCTAGAGTGATGAGAAAGGGTGGACTAGAAGACCTCTTGAAGTCTCTCCTACGGTTTCTTCTCCTGTCATCAAAAATTTCTCCCCTCCTCCTTTGTATCCAGGTTGTCGAGGAGGCCAGATTTCCAGGTTTGTCCACAAAACGCAGGTTGCAGCAAAGCACCCATTAATAGCTGAGCTTTCAGAGATGCTGTTGTCCGGCCCACCGTGCTCCTCCAGCAGCGTGGTGGTATTTCCTTCAAACTAATCTTGAAACAACTAGGAAGCTCTGTAGACAAAAAAGCCAAAGGCAAAGCCTTCCTGGATGTTAAACCAGGCATGCACACACATACATAAACACATCTCAATAGTAAAAAAAACAGATCAAGTGCAGAAATCAGTGCTTGTCATGATAAATCATATCCCCAACCCTAAACCCTGCCTGCTCAGTACCAGCAACCACAATTCGTTTGCCTGCCCTTGGATTCAGTGAGAGAGATCCCTGGCTGGAGTAGATCCCACGCCTCCCTGGCTTTCAGCAAAGATCTGTACCTCCTGGAGATGTCAGGGCATATGAGGCTTCAGGTCTTGCGTAGCGTACAGCTGGGAGGACCCAGAGCTTAGTGTGGAAAGTGAGCAGTGGGTCAGAGAGGAGGTGTCTGGTCTGAATGGAACAGGTCTCTGCGAGGGCTCTCAGCATCAGTCCTGTAAGTGCTACCGACTCCAGTGCAGATATGTGGCTCCATACCTGATATTCCCCTCCGCAAACCCAGAAGAGACTCATCTACTTGTGGACACCATAAACCAACCCTTCCTACACCTTGGACTGGAGTGAGCCATGGACGTCGAGTATCCCTGACCACTGTCTTTGCTACCCCACACGAGAATCACCATGTTCCAAGGACAAACCCATCCCGGGATTACAAAGAACCTTAATTCTGCCAACCTGCTCCTGCCTTTTGCCACTCTACCTTCATCTAGTGCTGATAAAAACGTGCCCGATCCACAGCCCTATGGGTCAGAGAAGAGCAACCTTGAAGCTTCACGGTCAGCTTCAAGGCCCACCAAGGATTGCTTGGCATCCCGAAAAGAACCATTAACAGGGGAACAAAGGCTTCACATCCACTTCACTTTCATCCCCTGTTGGCCACGACCATCCTAGGGCTGCTGGAGGCCCAGGGCCTGGAGCCTTATCCCTATCAGACCGATCACACCCAAGTTACTTCTACACCATGTGGGCAGCGTTGGAAGTCAGCCAGACTCCTGTGGCAGATGATACGGGGTCAGTCTACGCAGGAATGCACGAACATGTCACACACAGGCAGCCAAGACGGCAGGGGGTTGGGACCAGATGATCTTTAAGGTCCCTACCAGCTGCTCTGTGGTTCTAAAATGAGGCGCTGAGCATCGAATGCGTTTCCCCTCCCAGCGCCCGCACCCTGAACGCTGGTGGCCGCCGGGGAGCTCAGCCTCTACCACTGCTCCTGAGGAAGGCTGCGAAAACCAGCTCCACCCTGAGCCACGAGCAGCTCCTCAAAGGCAAGTAAGCTGTTAAAATGGAAGAGAGGAGCCTTCGAAGACTTGGGACAGCCTGACAGCTCCGCTGCAGATGGTGCAACCATGCAGATGGAGAAGATGGAGATGAGCTGACATCCCCACCTGGGCCGGGGGTGGCTGGACCCACACCAGTGCCTGGCAGACACGCAAGTTCAGACCCAGTTCATCCTAAAGAAGGTTAAGTCCAGGTCTAGATGCTTTGCTGATGCCACCTCAGCAACCTGGCACTGAGATACTTGAGAAGGAGGTCGTAGAGAGAACCTGGCTTAGCCCAGCCAGGAGAAGGATTATTGCAGCCACTGTACCACACATACCCTTCGCAACCGAACCCTAGAAGTGTGGACCCCTCCCGAAACCTTGCTACTGCCTTTGATGCTAACAGGTCTCCTCAGAGACAGCAGAGACAGCAAAACCCAAAGAGGTCACCACGTGCACCTCTGGGCCTCATGGCAGGTTCTCCACCGCCTTGTGAGCCCTGGGAGACCCCGCTATGGCTTCACAGCCCTCAGGCTGCCTTCCCTGACATTCAGCAAGATAACTCCCCTAGGTTTGCCAGAGTGAACAAGAAACCTCTGCCTATTCCAGCATCCTTGGTTAAGTGACTTGTTCTGGCTTAACCCCCCCCCCCGTCCCCCCGCAGGGCAGAAGGCAGCCCCTGCTGTGAGAACGCATCCAGCACGAAGTATCCAGCCCTCCACCCAAGTCCAAGGTGCAGGTTAGTCACAGTGTGTTAGGCAAATAAGCCAGTTACGTCTCTAATACGCTATGCCCCTTTTCTTGGTTTGCACCACCCCGGTGGTGTCGTGCCCGTCGCCTCCACGACCCTCAGGAGTCCTTTTTCGCCAGGCTGGCCTTGATCCTGCATCGCAGGACGTAAGCTGTGAGGGCGCTACAAGCCACCAGGCCGAAAAAAGAGACGCAGGAGAGATAGATGGAGAAAGGCCCGTGTCTCTTTAGGAAAATCTCCTGCCTGTTCTTGTAATCCAAGCAAATGGCCTCCAGCTGGGAGAGGGTGCAGATGGCCAGGAAGGTGTGGAAGATCTGGTGGGCATGGCCGACGATATCGCAGGAGCCAGGGAAGTACTTCTCGGGGACCGGGCAGGAGAAGAAATACGCACTGATAAGGAAAAACAGTATCTGGTAGGTGTGGTACCAAGCGGCGTCTTCCTCACAGCCCCCCAGGTGACACACGACCACCCGGTGAGCCACGGGGCTGATGTCCAAGACGAAGGCCAGCCCGGCTGGGATCACCTGGCACATCTTCCTCATGATGGGGTAGGGCCGTCGGTAGCGGTATTTGGCGTAGCAGCAGCCGGCGCAGGACAGCCAGCCGCAGAAAGCAGCAGCCGGGAGGAAGAAAAGCCAGAACTTGTCGTACCAGGCTTGGTCGGAGCTGTAGTAGAAATGGGCCAGGGCACTACCGTACTGGTAGATGCTGACTCCAACGTAGTCCACGAAGTAGAAGGTGTAGTGGGACAGCTCCGATTTGGACTGCAGCAGGTGGGCCAAGAGGCTGCAGGTCAGGTAGGTGACGGAGGAGAGGACAAAGATGAACAGAGGCAAGGACCACGCGTCCACGGGCAGCTGCTCAGCCTCCACGAACGTCTTGAACCTCAGCAGCACGGCCAGCGCCGCCAGGAGGTGAGTCCACACGTTGACCACCTCGTTGTGCTTCTGGAAGAGGCTGAGGAAGTAGTACCGCCAGTCCTGGCCGGTGGGACGGTACCCGGCGTGGATGTACGGCTCCCGAAAGAGCTGCGGCACCTCGGCCTCTTGGACGGTGCAGGGCATTTTGGGGAGGCCGTCCTCCAGCAGCCGGGGGAGGCGGCTGAGCTGCTGCCCGCTGAGGGGCAGCGTGCTGAGGCGCTCCAGGATGGCCGTCATCTCGTGGCGTGAGGCCCCCGGCAGCCCGGCTCTGGGGGACGTCGTCCTCGTGCCCTGCTGGACGTCGTCTTCGTGCCCTGAGGGGAGAGGAGATGGAGGAAACGTTAACATCAGGAGCAAAGCGTGGGGGATTTATCCTCAGGGGGATAAACCACGGGGATGTGGAGATGTTGGCCCTGCTCTTCGAGGCAAGGGGCTTCTTCTGACTTGGCAGACATAAATTCAGCGTGGAGGAGGATGGCACCGCCGTGTCCCGGCGGTTCAGCCTGTGGCAGATGGGCACTGCAACGCTACAAGCCTGCCCTCCTTCCTCTCCACCTTGGAGCATGTCTAGGAGTAGGCAGTAGCTGCCAATAAGTGGGTGCAAGAAGCAGTTAGATGTCAAGAAAGCACCCGCGGAGGGGATTTGTCACCCCTCTCCCCCGAACAAAGCACTCGGGGATGAAATCAGGGTGTAATGACTCCTCTACAGGATAACTTGCCCTTCTTCAACCGAGTAAACAGGGATTTGCAGCCAAATCGTGGAGGGTGCACACGAGCCTGGCTTCCCTGCTGCACAATTTACACATGGGGCAGAGGGAGAAGTCCACGGTCCCAAAGCCGCAGCCCTCATCCCTCCACGTGTAAGAGGCAGCAGGACTGGGAGGCGGTGGAGAAACAAGGGGCTGCCCCCAGAGCCGACTGCAGTTTGGGGACAGCATCCACAGGCAGGATCCCTAATGCCTGGAGATAACCTCACGGTGTTGAGTTCACTCCTAATACCCTCTGTTCCTCTTCCACCCGAGATGCTTCCCTTCCCTGACCACACTTTAACTGAACTGGATGCTGATGGAGCCCCACCGGGCTCTGTTCTCCTCCCCAGACACCACAGGCATGTTTGTAGGACCGGGGCCTGGCTCCTACGCTTACATACACCCTTACAGACCTGCAGTGCATGGAGCTGGCCCGAAATAAGTAAACGGCAGTGAGTATTTTGCCCGAGTGCGGGAAACGTCTTATTTTTCTTCCGTAGCATCCGCTGCAAGAGGCGAGGCAGAGGAAGAGAGAGCGGGTGCACGACGGGAGACCCAGAGCAGGCCGGCGACAGGCGACACGGAGGCCGGTGTCACCCACCAAGAGGAAGTGAAAGCAGAGAGACGGGACCCGTCAAACAGTCCCGGGGTGAGAGAGCACAAAGAGCAAAGCCAGAGCAGGCCACGCGCCGGGTCGCAAGTCCCACTTCCCCTCGCAACCCTCCGATAACACACGAACTGTTTTCACGTTACTTCCTCGTTCTAGCAGATGGGAGCTGCAACTGACAGCGACAGCGTTTTCCAGCCAATTCTCTCTTTCTGCTTTCCAGGCTTTCTCCGTTAGCACCTCTCAGGACTGTTCTTTTTTCCTTCTTTGCCACCGGGGAAGCTGGCTGCTGACTCGGGCGGAGCTGCCTTGGCTGCAGGAGGTGGGAGGGAAGGTGGTGCCCGCACGTGGTAGTTTACTTTCACAGTTGTGCAAGGCTGAAGGCAGGGCCCTTGCTGGGGTTTGATGCTGCACAGTCACAAGGACGTTAGTTCTCTCCTTCGCGTCTGCAGGCCTGGATCCGTGACAGGGCACACGCTTCGTTCAGCGGCTTGCGTATCCCCACGGGGTTACATGACAGCATTTGGGAAGGAAAATGTGGGCTCTGAAGCACTCCTGTTATGGGATGGCGTCAAAAAGGGACACCATTCCCTCTCTCCACTTCTAATGTAGGTATGTTCGCCTGAGGCAGTCTGTTCTGGCTCCTTATACCTGAAGGAGAAAGAATTCATCCACCTTATTCTTGACTTCAGCTTCAGAATAAGGCAAAGTCCAGGCAGGACCATCCCTGGCTATGCAGCACTGTGGTATCCCCTCTCTGCTGCCCCGTGTCTCCTTCAGATGATGTGGCCAGAACTTGGCTTGAGGCTGAGCACGATGCGGTGGGAACTGCAGGGAGGTTTTATGGCTGTGTCTCTACTGAGACAACGCTTGGCTTCCTGGTCCGGCTGCCCTGTGGAAAGGTGTGAGCGTGGACCCTGCGGTGCTTTGGGCGTCCTAAGCTCCACCAGAGCTGGCGATGGGGCTCACGGTGACGAGGCACGAGGGAAAAGGGCTCCCCAAGCCCCCCAGCTTCGCTAGCGCTGACCCCAGGACACCAGGCACCAGAAAAACAGCTCAGATATTGCACAGATGAAACAAGTGAAGCGCAACGGAGCAGGGTCAGGACATTCACCTCCTGCAGAGGAGCAGCAACACGCTGCAAGCTGCTGCAAGGAGCAAGGGCAACCAGAAGACGGCGGTGGAGGCTGGGCGCAGGGATGCGTGCCGACACGGGGGTCACGTCGTGTTTTCCACCACCGCGGCGTGCCTGCTTTGCATGCTGATGAGCACACGGGAGGGACGGCAGCGGCTGCACCAGGCACAGGCTGGCTCTGGCTCGTACAGAGCCAGGATTTTGCTCACGCCAGGATTTTGCCCCAATCTCTCATCTCATATAGTGAGCATCGCCCTGGAGCAGAGCGAGGGAGAGGCTGGATGCTGCTCATCCCCCTGACACCGCAGGGATTCTTCCAGGCAGGCTCACGGAGCTGGAAAACGCCGGTTTTTAACAGGAGGAGGGAGGTGCAGAGATTTTCAAAATAGCAGCCCGAAATCCCACGAAAACACATCTGATACTCAAAGAGCGAGTAAAGCAGGAATCCGGCAGGCCGCTTATTTTAAACCAAGCTTGTGACACGAAGGAGCAAGCTGGCAGTTTCCAGCGATCATGTGATGCACAAAGCGACGAGCGTTTAACGTTAGAGAAGGGAGAAAGAAGGGGAATAACAATAATACAAATACAAAAAAAAAAGGAAGAAAAGAACCCCCAAGGTCGGGACTGGCTGTTTTGCTTTCACAGAGCCCCTATTCTTTCCCTTTGGCGGGGGCGTCGCGGCGGCTGAAAGCCACATTCATCGCCGGGGCGTCTCGTTGCGATTCCGTCCTCGCCCCCATCTCCGGGGGATTCAGTTCTTTTGGCTGCTCCCAATTAACAGCAACCAAGTATCGTTTGTTCGGGGCCGGAGCTGCCAGGAGGGAAGGAGGAGAGTGGACGGTGGCCAGGCTGTATCATCGCAGCCACAACAAGAACCGCGGCACAGAGGAGGAACGATCCCCTTCCAGTTTTTTCTCTCCCTTTCTTCTGAAGTAATTGGAAACCCGAGCTTTTCCCAGCTCTTTTGCTTTTTGGTCACAGGCTAATGGAAGGGTTTGAATGAGAAATTTTCCTGCGGGGTACAGCTGATTTTCCCACCAGCCTGGCCCCAGCGTTAACTCTCTGCAAGTGAGGCTGTAGCAGCGTGATAATATTTACTTGCGGAATAGCATGCAGGCACCGGGCGTGTATCTCCTTCCAGAAAGGCAGCAATTCCTGGTAAACAAAGCAGGCGGGCCTGGGGATCCTAGCTGCGGGGAAGTCTTTAATAAATGCAACACATTTTAAAAGAAAAGTGGTTGTGGACGGCATGAAAATAACCGCAGGGATCTCGCAGCAGCCAGTTTGGAGAGCTGCACGTGATTAATTCCTGAATTCCTTTCTTCTGGGAGCCGAGCAGAGGCGCCTCAGAAGGACCACGGGTCATTTTGGATCCCGGGCTTTTCTTCTGACCACTTCCTACATGGGATCTGTCATTCCTACATGGGATCAAGTCTGGCATCGCAGCCTGTACAGCAGCAGGACGGCAGAAAGCAGCTCTGCTCACCTCCCCAGGGCTGGCAGGGGGTCAGGGAGAGGCTGCAAACTGCACGCAGCCCAGGTCCAACCCCAAAGCCCTCCTGGTCCTCCCCGAGCACCCACATCTCCTCCAGCAACTTGGGGCATCTCCCCCTTGCTTGGGGATTGCTTCGGAAGACCAGTTTGGGACCAGGATGCCAGATCCTCAGTCCCACGCTGTCTGGTGTTTTGGAGAGGCTCCAGCAGAGAAAAGAAATGAAGAGGAGACCCTATAATGCCTCACAGCAGTAATTCCTGTGTCCTCCTGGCACTACCTGCTTCCTCCCTCGTTGGCACATAAACCTGCCCGTGCTAACCTTCCTCCTGATGCCATCCCCAGAGGGAGTTACTGGGATTTAGGTGGGTGTCACCACAGCCACACGCTGGGAGAGGTGACATCTGATGGTTTGTGCCAGGGAGCAGAAGAATTGACCGATGCTCCAGCTTCGGAGAGGTGGAAGTCCCTCGGGTGCTCGAGACTCCTGTCAGTTGCTCTTCCACCTCCCAGTCTATAAAATGAGGATACAAATCTCCACCTGCCTAATGAGAACGAGATATTGTGCTCTTAACACACTGCTCAAACGCACCAGGCAGTGCTGGGACTACATAACAGAACATGGCACGGAATATTTCATTTTCCTTGACATGCTTGTGTGCCCCGTTACACCTACATCAGCCCAACAGTTGAGTTACAAGCGCTCACCCAACACGGACTGCCCGGGTCTGGAAGGAAACAGCTGATGTAGAACCATAGCACCACCTAGGTTGGAAAAGACCTTTAAAATCATCAAGTTCTGTCAAGAATTACAGCACCACAGAATGGGAACCTGGTTCCAGCCCCCTGCCCCCAGCCCAGGCTGCCCCCAGCCCCATCCAGCCTGGCCTTGGGCACTGCCAGGGATGGGGCACCCACAGCTCCTCGGGGCAGCCTGCGCCAGGGCCTCACCGCCCTCTGAGTGACAAATTTCTCCCTAATGTCTGATCTAAAGCTCTCCCCTCTGAGTTTAAAGCCGCCCCCCCTTGTCCTGTCCCTACCCCTGACACAGAGTCCCTCCCCAGCCCTCCTGCAGCCCCTCAGGCCCGGGCAGGCCGCTGGGAGGTCTCCCCGGAGCCTTCTCCTCCCCAGGCCCAACACCCCCAGCTCCCTCAGCCTGGCTCCAGAGCAGAGGGGCTCCAGCCTCTGCCCATCCTCGGGGCCTCCTCTGGGCCTCCTCCAGCAGCTCCACGTCCTCCTGGTGCTGGGCCTGGAGCTGAGCGCAGGGCTGCAGGGGGGGTCTCACAGAGCCCCACCACCAAGACCCTACACAACCTGACCTTCTGAGTCCCATCACTAAACCACGTCCCTTAGGGATGTGATTTACTGAAGACCTTGAAGGGAAAGCCTACAAATAACCTCAATTCTGCTACGGATCAAAGCAACCTTGTGAAAATTTTCAAATAACAAAACACAGCCCCGATTCTACCTTTCCATACACACTCGCAGCATGGAGCTGGAGCAGGTTTTGTCCGAGCGTGTGTTAATCAGGAACTTAACGCCTGACGAGGCCAGGACACCAGCCACAGGAGATGGCAGATCCCTGTGCTGCTGAAGCCGTGGTGGTGGCCGTTCCCCCGCGATTTGTGGCCACGCAAGCGGCCGGGCCAGCCGCCAGCCGAGCCGCGAGTGCCTCTTGACATGAGCTCGGCGTTGCCTGCGCGTTGGGCTGTGTCCAGGGGATGAGAGCAGCGGAGCCGGCACCATGAGCTCGCAGGGAACAGAGCAAAACCACAGCTGCGGGCAAAAACCCGCGTCCCTGCAGCAAAGGCAACGGGGACACAGCATCCTGCCGCGGATCTCGAGGTCCTGCGGTGTTTTGGGCACCCACGGTTAGGAAAGCAAAGACCTGGAGAGGCTGTGGGGCTGCGGACTGAACCCGGAGCCAGATATTGCGTGCAGGGCTCTGATTTTTGCAGCACCGAGTCTCTGCTTCGTTGATATTGATAATTATTGGATTGCATTGATTGTATTGATAATGCAGCTGATGCATGCGACGCGTGAATTAAAAAAAAATAGAAGGAAAAGAAACCCAACTCTGGCACTCAGTAGATGCAGAAGTGTTAATATTTGGTATTTAAAAGTGTTAATATTTGGTATTAATAACCAATTAACATCCGCAGACCCTGAGAAGCACTGATGCTAGGTGCTTTCGGGTAGGTGTGTGATGCCGGGGTGCGGCGCGCGGCCGGGTGGAGCACCCAGCCCTACCGGCTTGGTGATCATCGGCAGGCAAACAAGACTGCTCCGGCAGGGGGATTGGACTAGATGATCTCTCAAGGTCCCTTCCAATCCCTAAAATTCTGTGATTTTGTGAAGACCAGGGCACATTCCCCATCAAGGACCTGGCCCGTCAGGTTGCCGAAGTGTTAGCACGCTCCCAGCATGGTTTTGGTCCAGCTTTGTGAATGGGATTGGGGTAAATCCGCCCTGTTTTGGGGCAAAGATGGGTTAGGTATGTGGCTGCGAGCTGTCCGCTGCCAGTGAGCACCAGATCCGTCCCTGCCTGCTGCATTCGGTCGTGCCGGGACCACTGATGGAGCGGGGTGAGTGACCTGCCCTGCTTCGGATGCCAACGCTGGAAGGAGATGAATGGTGCCACAGAAATGCCCGTTTCTCTCCCCGCGGACTGAAAATGGAGCTGGGGTTTGTTTCAGCTGCATCCTGCTTTCACATCCTGAATTTCCTCCTGTGATGTCCGTGGGATACGGGGCGCTTCCCTTCCATCCCTGCGCAGCTCCGTGCACACAGCATCTCTGGGGCCAGTTTGCCCGCGTATGGGGTCACCGCCCTGATCCCTAAAGCCCCAGGAGCCCAGGTAACAGCCCCAGCACCAGTGACGGGACAAACCTTTCAGTGCCAACCTCAACAAGCCACCAAATCCCTCCTCGCCCAGATCCATCTGCTGGTGGGACAACCCCACAGCCACTCTGCCTGGAGGCAGAGAAACCCAAACCAAACCGACCGTGCATTTTTGGGGATCCAGAGCATTGCCAGGATGTCCCAAAGCCTCCGGGCTGAGGCTGCCTGGCTTTGCTGCAAACACGCTGTCATCCACCAATGCCTGTTGCCCGCACACATTTTGAAGGCTGCGCGTTTTAGAGCTTCGGTCATGAGAAAAAAATGTATATAAATCATGCGGGCTGCCGGGGAGAGCCTGCAGCTCCGTGCCAGCCCCCTGGAGCTGCGAGCTCTCGTCCTTGTCCTTGTCCCCATCCTCCTGCTTGGCCGAGCGAGCCTCGGGACGAGCAGCGCTGCCCCTCGGGGCGGCGGGGGGGGTGGGTACAAAGCCCCCAGCAATGGCAAGCAAGGATCAGAGGGCGGATTTCGCCCCGTAAATGCGGGATGCTGGGCGGCATCTGCATGCTAAAATCCCTGCTTCGTCCCAGAGGCTTACAGGGAAAAAATCAAAGCGCTGTGCCTGAAGGGCAGGGGACGTACGGCACGGCCACACACGCACAGCTCGCAGCCCCACAAACCCGCAGCCTCCTGGGGCAATTTACTGCTTCGGGGACTTTCTTACAGCACCGCGATTAAATACCGGGCTGACCCTTGGAGCAGAGCATATAAAGTACATCGGCAGCTAAACATTAAGCCGGTGCATGAGTCAGTGAAGGCGGATAAATAGCTGCGAGCACAAGCAGGTGAGGGGTCCTCAGCCGCTGCCCCGTTTTGTGCTCGGGGCTGCTCGCTCAGCCCGTGGTCACACATCTCCCCGCGCCAGAGGGACGCAGCCCCCCTCCAGGCACAGCTTGAGGGGAAATAAAGACAAGCAAAGCAGAAAGGAGGTTCCTGCGGGTGCTGAACGATGCCTTCGCGGGAGGAAACGGTGTGGCTGCGTGTGGTTTGGCCTGGCCAGGCTGCGCCCTTCTAGGAACTGCTTGCGGTGCACGGTCCCCCCTCCGATTCGGGATGGGAGCGGGTGCTGCAGCGATTCACAGCTCAGCGTCCCCTCCCTGCCCTGGAAGGGAGCAAAACGAGACCCAGCAGCCTGGTTTTCACTCCTGCAGAGCATCGCCTGCGCCCTTCACCCTTTTTCGTGACCTTTCCCTGATTTCACTCGTTTTCAACTACCGCTGCCGGGGCGGCGGCGCCCACATCCTCATCCTCACCCCCCCCCCGGGGCCAGCACTCCCCCCGCTACCTGCAGCCGTAGCACGGAGGGGACTTTTGCAGGATCAAGGGATTTGGGAATTACGGGGAATCGTTGCCCAGCTGCAGTCCCACAAAGCGGGGTCTCCAAAGGGGCAGGGGAAAGGGGTCTGCAAAAAACGAAGGCGAGATGCTCTCGGTGTTTTCCTCCGGGGAAAAAATCCAGGTGGGCAATAAAAGGAAGGTGACCGGTGAGGCCAGGAGAGCGTTGGGGAGTGTGAGAAGGGAACAAGCCCTTCGCTGGCCATTTTGGGGGCATTTCGGAGGAAGCGGGCGGGTGGCAGCTTGGCGACAAACCAAAGCTGGGTGTCCCCATGGGACTCGGTGTCCCGAAGCCCCAGCGTGCGAAACCCACCCGTGGCTCTCCACAGCCGCCGGCGGAGCGGCAGCACCAGCTCTCAGCACCCTTTCGGACCGGACAAACCCGGGGGACCCGGCGGCGAATCCCCCTGCCCTCAGCGGGTGACCCGCGGGGGGATGCTCAGCACCGCGCCCCAGCACCTCGGCGAGCCCGGACCGGGGCAAAACCCCGCTCCCCATCCCCGCCCCTGCGAGCCCCGGGCTGTCCCCGGGCTGTCCCCGAGGTGGCCCCGAGGTGTCCCCGCGGTGCCACCGCCCGCACTCACCGCGCCGCCACCGCCGGCTCCGCGTCCCCGGGGCCGCCGCGGCCACCGCCGGGCCCCGAGCGCATGCGTCCGGCTCCGCCCCGGGGTGTCCCCAGCGGGCGGGGACAGCGAGGGGAGGAGGGGACACGGCACGGGGCGGGGGGACCGGGAGGGGTCCGGGGGGTCCCCGGGTGGGGACGGGGCAGGGGGAGCCGCCGGGGCTCCGGGCTGGGCCCGGGGCCTCCGGGCCTGGCCCTGGGCAGCGCTGAGCAGAGCCCGGCTCCGGCCTCTCCGCACCTTCCTGCGGGTACTGACGGCCATGGGGGGGGAGCGGTTGTTCTGCTGAGGAGATGGGGGAGAGGATGGCAGGGAGGCGGCCCCGGAATGGGGCTTCCCGGCTCTGATAACAGCGCTCGGGGCTGGGCGGCTCTGCTCCATCGGCAGGGACCTGTGGGCGTGCGGGTGGGGACATCTCCGGGGTGAAGGAGCGGGGCGGGAGACCTCCTTTCCTCCTCGTCACCTCGCTCAGTGATGTGCCTGGGATGCCATCAGCAGCTCCTGGCTTCTTTGGTGACATCTCGTGCTTGTTTTCTGCCCTTCTAAGCCATCTCCCACTGTAAAACCCCTACTGCTGCTTCCTTCCTCTCCATCTGTTCTTTAAAGCCGCAGGGTGGGAGGTGGTGGTCACGGCACTGCTCTTTCTCTTTCACCCATTTTTACATCATTTCCCGCACAGAACCATACAATCACAGGATGGTTTGGGCTGGCAGGGACCTTAAAGCCCGCCTGGTTCCAGCCTCTGCCATGGGCACGACCCCTGCCCCCAGCCCAGGCTGCCCCCAGCCCCATCCAGCCTGGCCTTGGGCACTGCCAGGGATGGGGCACCCACAGCTCCTCGGGGCAGCCTGCGCCAGGGCCTCACCGCCCTCTGAGTGACAAATTTCTCCCTAATGTCTGATCTAGAGCTCTCCCCTCTGAGTTTAAAGCCGCCCCCCCTTGTCCTGTCCCTACCCCTGACACAGAGTCCCTCCCCAGCCCTCCTGCAGCCCCTCAGGCCCGGGCAGGCCGCTGGGAGGTCTCCCCGGAGCCTTCTCCTCCCCAGGCCCAACACCCCCAGCTCCCTCAGCCTGGCTCCAGAGCAGAGGGGCTCCAGCCTCTGCCCATCCTCGGGGCCTCCTCTGGGCCTGCTCCAGCAGCTCCACGTCCTCCTGGTGCCGGGCCTGGAGCTGAGCACAGGGCTGCAGGGGGGGTCTCACAAGAGCAGAGCAGAGGGGGAGAATCCCCTCCCTCATCAACCAGCATCCCCAGGTCCTTCTCCTCAGGGCTGCTCTCCATCCATTCTCCACCCAGCCCGTATTTGTGCTTGGGATTGCCCCAGCCCAGACGCAGGACCTTGCCCTTGGCCTTGTGGAACCTCATGAGGTTACACAGGCCCACCTCACAGGCCTGTCGAGGTCCCTCTGGATCACATCCCTTCCCTCCAGTGTGACGACCGCACCACACAGCTTGGTGTCTTTGGCAAATATGCTGAGGGTGCACTCAATCCCACTGCCCATGTCACTGAAAAAGACATTAAACAGTGTCGGTCCCAATACTGACCCCTGAGGAACACCACTCATCACTGATCTCCACCTGGACATTGAGCCATTGACCACAACTCTTTGAGCGCAACCATCCAGACAATGCCTTACCCACTGAGTTGTCCCCCTGTCAAATCCATGTCTCTCCAATTTAGAGACCAGGATGTCGTGTGGGACAGTGCCAAATGCCTCACACAAGTCCAGGTAGAGATGGTGGTCAGGACCAAGCAGGGCAGGGTGAAGGGGGCAGCAGGACAGGACATCCCTGCTGCAACGCTTGCATTGCGACGCTGCCAGGTTTCTGCTCCGACAACAGACTTCTCCCCCACTTATCTTCCAGGCTTGGCAGGTGCTTGCAGCGAGACCTTTCAGGGCATTTTATTTGCTTGCCCCGTGACCTGCTCCCAGGCGGCAGGGACCTGCCCAGCGGTGCTGCTCAGCGCTCCCCCTGCTTTTGGTATTTCACACCCTGCAATGAATCACCCGGTTCATTCCAAGGCAAAGCCCAGGTGTGGCTGTGTTTGCCCAGCAGACTGTTCCCAGCAGGTTTAGACTGAGCTGTGCCAGCCTGCGCTCTCCCAGCCCTTGGCACTCATCTGACACGATCCAAGCAGGCTTGGTGCCCTCAAACAGCCCCCGTACACCTCCGTTCCCTGCCCCAACATACATACACCCTCACTGCCGTGCAACACGAACCCTATTTTTGCAGGGTGCAAAGCGGTCCTGCCATTATTTTGGCTGCTGTGACTTATCCCCCCAAAGCTAGGACCTGACGGCACAGCAGCAATGCCCCAGAGGACGTAGAACTGCACCAGCCGTCTCTCCAGGGTGTAAACCCTGAGTAAAATGGGTGTGAACCCCTCCTCTTATATTTTAGGGAGGCCTTTTCACCAAAATGCATCAAAACATGTTGTGTCCGCACTGTGCTGATCAGGGAGAACACAGCAACTTTGCGCAGGAGACAACTGAGATCTTCACCCCAAATGGGATGCAGAAAGCAGAAGGAGCCACCTTTTCCCTGTGTGAGGTTGCAATGAATAATATCAAGGTGTGGAATCATAACTGGGTAAAAGAGACTTCTACACACCGGGCTTTGCTTTGTCAAACGCCTTTCCTCTGCACAGAATTTTTGCTCGTCGTTTGGCAGGATTTAGGCAAGATGGATATTATTAAAGATGGCAAAAAATGACAATTTTGGAAAGGATATAAACCTTGACTCAAAACAAAATCTCCAGTTTATGGGTCTCAGGAAGGAAATTTCTTTGTTGATATAGGAGTCCATAACTTACAGAGGGTTTTCTTTTTCTTTTTCTTTTTCTTTTTCTTTTTCTTTTTCTTTTTTTTTTCTTTTTCCTTTTCTTTTTCTTTTTCCTTTTCTTTTTCTTTTTTCTTCTTCTTCCTTTGTAAGAACATGTGCAAGTCTCAGGGTGCTGGGCTACATGAATCCTTTGCAATAGTTTTGAATCCTGTTTCTGTGCTTTCTGTAACTAGTAATTCAGAAAAACAGCCCTAAAAGCCCCGGGTTACCAAACCCAGCCCACGCAGTCAGAAGGAAGCACTGAGCACGGTTCATTTTGCCACCTTCCCTTGTTCCCCCCGCCACAGACCTCATTGCACAACCAGCGGGGTCAGGCCGTTTCTGCCTGATGGGGCTGAGCATAGGTCGTGACAGTCAGATGAGGATTGCTAATGGGGTCTAACCCCATTGCCCCATGTGCTGCTGCAGCTCCCTGTCTCCCAGAACTGGGCATCACCTGGAGAAGTGACCACTGGATCCTGCCTCGTGGCCAGAACCAGGCCCTGAGATCACCAGCAATAAACGGGAGCATCCTTGCTTTGTGGCTTTGCATACAGATCGGTGAATTCCAAGCTTGTTGGGGGGGGGGAGGAAAGAAAATGAGGAATAAAAAGAGCCAGCTGTCACTGTCTGTAGGAACGGGCAGAACTCATGACAGCAGATGAGCAGACAGAAATAGCAAGGCACAGCCTCCGGGGATCTATATTTGGGCCACCCGGACTTCCCTGGAAAGGCGGCGGGGTTGCCACATTCTGCAGACGCGCTCCTGGCCGGTGCTTCAGCCTCTCCTCCGGCTTTGTTTCCTCAGGGATTCATTTTCCATCGTGGCCTGTGGGTAGCTTTTTTTAAAATGCGTTTATTTATTATTAATTTTCATTTAATTGCCGTATTTTCCTCCGGCACAACAGGAGAGAGCGATTCACCCAGGGGATCCGGGAGGCGCTGGGGTAGCTGAGCATCAGACGCAGGACCACAAGATTTCACAGGCTGTGCTGACACTGTGCTAGCTGCTCCCAGCAGGGAAAGCAGAGCTGGGCACACGAGGCTTCCTGCTCCTGGAAGCAAGGAGGTGGCCACGATGCGTGCCAATATGCTGAAGGTCAGAGCCTTAGCTTTTTACCTACTTGCTGCGCTCTCCGGGGGAGATACGAGGAGTTCCCGGTGTGTTTAAGTAAAGATATCCCATTCAGCTACACTGATAGTTGTTTTCAGTGTTTTTCTGCCCAGACATCAGGAAAAAAAAAAAAAAAAAAAGAGGCAGATCAGTTTAAAGATTTACCAGAGCGCGTGGGAATAGCAAATACTTCAAGAAAATGACGTTGGAAATGCCTCAGATGGTGCAGATGCGAGCGGGTGAAATTCCTCAACCTATGTTATGTGGAAGGTCAGATCAGAGGATTAAGAAGGGTTCCTCCAGCACCGAGTTACGTCTTCCACATTCGGTCCTGCAGGGGAGAGAGTCACGATGGCTCTCCTCTTGCAAGGGCAAATTCCCTGATTTGGGGTCAGCTGCTGCAGGCGCAGCTGGAGGGCAGCCAGAGCGGAGAAACCCCTTACATCCCCTGGAAAACTTAAAATTTACACCGACAAAACCATGTCACAGGTAGTTTTAATTTTCCCATACGGTTACAATTATAAAAAGCATTTTTTCCCGTTCATTCCACGTCACTACACTTGTGCTTTATTACAAATACATTAAAAATCTCCACTCCAAAGCGTTGCTTGATGATGAGGTGACGCTCCGCTGGATGTGGGGTGCTGACTCCTCATTTTTGGAGCTGTGAATGGACCACAAGCCTCGCCCCAATATGGGTGAGATAATGGTGCTCAGCATGAGGGAAAGCTAATAGGTGGCAACTTGAAAACTGACTTCTGGTGTGGAAACCGATTTTTAGTTAAACCAAGGGAAAAACAAAGCATGGGAGGGACCACGGAGATCCCATAAAGGGATCTCAGAAACCTTGTGCACGTGCAGAGATGTAAGGAAAACGCACCCTGTAAACAGGCACAGCTGGGGTATTCTGCTCAGCACCCCTTGGGTGCAACTCACCCCTGGAAATTATTCCTGTACTCACCTGTGATTCTTCTGGGCTTTCATTCATTTCTCTGCGAGCTCTGCAGCCCAGGCTCTCCACGCATTCAGGTGCCTAATTCCTGTTTATTTTTTACTGGGTGCGAGGAGCCTAAATATCTCTGTGAGCCTGCTTCGCCTGCTCAGAACCAGCTGAGATGCGGCACGACATCGGGGCGGCGATTCCCTGGAGATCTGGGACAGAACCCAACTGAACCCTGAAGGGCAGAGATTTGCACAAGTTTTGCTATTTTTGCACTCAGTTTTGTTATTTTAATTCCTCCCCCCAGAATGCTTATTTTTAATATTTTGCATCGTAAACCTGGAACTTCTTGGTAACCACAGGTACAGTTAAATCAGAATTGCGAGGTCCTGCTTGGCTCCTGGCTGACAAGGGCTTCGAATATGCGATCCCTCCCCACCCACCGTGCTTCTGTGGCCGTGCCCAGGTCCCAGCCCGCCTGCAGCCACCTCCACCTCTCCATCCCATTGTCTTTGCCCTGTCACAATTAATTATTCACACAAGAGCCACACACCGCAGCAGTTGCTATAGGGCACGGTCATGAATAACAACGGGCAGCTATTTTTAGCCCTAATTCTCATTACCTTGCGGCCTGGAGCGACAGTTCCTGGCGGCTCCCCTCCGCTCTTCCCTTCTCCACCTGCTCAGCATCTTCGGGCTGGGACTTGTTCGGAGAGCAAGGAACCAAAACGTGGGCGAGATTCATTTGTGATGTAGATCTACGGGTCTGAATCCGACCCTGGTTGCTCTGGCTTGGAACGCGCTGGCTGGCAGCTGAACTCCTCGGGTGTTTTGTGGCCAGAGGGGCACGAGGAACTGCCCTCTGAGCGAGGTTTCTGCCCTTCCATCCAGCTCTTACCTGCAGCAAAGCCAGCAGGCTGCACCCATCGCTGGATTGAATGCACCACCTACTGCAGGGAGAGGGAAAACATCTCAGAGCTGCAATTTAATGCCGGGTTCTGACATCTGTAGGATACATTATGCTTCCTTTTGGGAATTACACTGGGACTGATTCCTCCCCAGTTTATGTACTTTGACTTTCCTTGCTAACACAGGGGCACACCGAAGGCTTTCTCTGGTCGCTGTCACTCCTCTCCTGCTGCCCTGTCTCACGTCACCTGCAACGGAAAGGAGAAATCTCCAGAAAATCATGGGAAGGGCTGGCTTTGAGGAGAGGCAGCAGGGAGGCTGCTCCTGCTGTGGAGAGCAACTCTGGAGCCAGAACAGCGAGAGAGAGTGGAGAAAAAAATAGAGAAAACAGCAGCAGAGCATGAGATCCTTCATTCCTGCCACCCTGCCAAATGCAATAACGCTCCATCAAGTTACTCCAGAGGAGGGCCCAAAAACTTGCGAAGGAAAATCTGAGCTTCCACTCTGACGCAAAACAACATGAAAAAAAAAAATAATCTTGCAAAAGCAGGACACATCTCCAGGAGGACTTGTGCTATGCGTGTCCTAAACCAGCCACATCAGTTAGTAATAATCTTTCCAAGTCATTTTAGAGGGATCTGCTGCAGATAAGTGAAAGGAAAAGGAGAAACGGGGGAGTAACCGTTCCCAGCATCTCCTGCAGATCACAGAATTGCGGAGGACGCCTCTGTCCCAGGCCAGTATTTATCAGCAGACCCCCAAAAGCTGGTTCTGGCTAAAACACCACCTGGGGACACAGCCCAGGTGGGGCGCCTGTTGTGACCTGCTGACATTTCCCAGCTTTTCCATTTTTTTCTTATTTTTTTGATCACGGTTTGGATTACTTATTTTTGAGGGCTAATATTATAGTATATCTTAGAGGGTAATATATATCATATATGCCATATGTTCCTTTTGAAGGGGTGTCAGTGTGTTCCTGCGCACGGAGAGGTCTCGGCGTTTGTCCCTGCCTCTGACACTTCCCAAAAGACGCAGCCAGCCCAGGAAAGCGTCACCTACAACTAAAATTAGGGGAAAGAAGTGCCCAGCCGGCACCCTTTGGGGCGAAAACACCCGGAAACGGGGCTTTCCGGAGACACAACGAAAAAAAAAAAAAAGTAATAAAAGAAGAAATCGGTATTTCCCCCCCAAAAAATATCGATTTGTGTGGGACGGGACCCCAGGGCCGGATCCTGGATCCCTGATCCCAAATCCCCAGGGCCAGATCCCGGAACCCCCATCCCCGATCCCGGTCCCCGCAGCCCCCGCCCTCAGCCCAAAGCGCGCCCCCGCCCGCCCCCCTGCTCGCCGCCGATTGGCTGGCGCTTTGGCGCGTCATCTCCCGCGCCCTCCCTCTGCGCTCCCATTGGCTGGCGCCCGGCGGCTGGCGGGAAACCTCCCGGGTTTGGCGCCAAGAGGGGAGCGCGGCGGCTGTGCTGCGCTTTGGGGCCGGGCCGGGTCCTAGCCGGTGCCCCCCGCTTTTTACCGATTTCTCCCCATTTTTTACCGGTTCCCCCGGCTTCTTCTTCCCCTTGCAACACCGGAGGCGGGGGCTCCGGCGCCCGTCCGGCCTTCCCCAGCAGCAGCAGCAGCATGGCGGCGCCGGCGGGAGGGCTGGAGGACGCGGAGCTGCGGGAGGCGCAGCGCGATTACCTCGATTTTTTGGACGATGAGGTGAGGAGCGGGGTGCTTTGGGATGGGGGGGGAAGGGGTGGTGCACCCCTTCGTCCCGGTGGTGGGGATTACCCCCTTCCTCTCCTTCCCCCCCCCCCCCCCCCATCCCCCCGCATCTTCTGCTCAGCACAGCTGATGCAAACCTGTATTTTGGGGGGTTTTGGTGTTTTTTTTTTTGTTTTTTTTTTTTTTTTGTTTTTTTTTTCTCCCGCAGGAAGATCAAGGGGTTTACCACGGCAAGGTGCGCGACATGATCAGCGACAACCAGTACCGCCTCCTGGTCAGCATCAACGACCTGCGGCGGAAGAACGAGAAGAGAGCCAGCCGGTGCGTGGGGCCGGGCGCACCGCCGCTTTGCGGGTCCCTGAGGTTTGGCCAAGAAGGGCCAGACCCCGTCCTGTGCTCCACGGGCAGCTGGGGGCCCCTGGAAATTTGGAAGGGCCTTCTCCTTCCCCGTCGCATCTATCCCTTCCAAGCTTGCTGCTTATTCATTTGGCAGAAAGACTCTGAGTGTTTGCAGTGAGCAGCAGTTGCTTGCATGATGCAAATCGTCCTGTTTCTACAACTTTGGGGTGTTCTTGAGTGAGCTTGCAGGTCTGTTTAAGTACACGTGAAGTCTTTCGGATACGACTGATACTTCTTCAGAAGCCTTTCAGATAGGACTGATTCATTTTCAGCTCCTGGCTGTTGGTGACTAGGAACTCAGATTATTTTTGCCTCACGTTCTCGGTAAACTTTGAGTGCATTGAGGCACCTGGAAGAGCTTTGAGTGCTTTGCCAGAGCTGCTTGTGGAGGAGGGCAGAAAGGGGCTGCCAGCGTACCTGCAGCTCCCGGTCATCCCCTCCCTCTGTTGCAGGCTTTTGAACAACGCCTTTGAGGAGCTCGTCGCCTTCCAGCGTGCTCTGAAGGATTTCGTGGCCTCCGTCGACGCCACCTATGCCAAGCAGTACGAGGACTTCTACATCGGGCTGGAGGGCAGCTTCGGCTCCAAGCACGTCTCGCCGCGGACGCTGACCGCCTGCTTCCTGAGCTGCATTGTCTGCGTGGAGGGCATCGTGACGAAATGTGAGCCCGGGGACTTGTCCGGGTGCACGTGGTGTAGCTGTGCAGGCTGAGGAGGTCAAGGTGTTTGCTGTGGAGGGGCTTGGAGGGGTTCTACCACCAGGTTTGGAAGGGTTGTCCATGGGGAATCCACCAGTGGTGGACAACCTGAGCGAGGGGGACAGGGAACTTGCGGAAGATCTGGATGTTGGGGTGGTCTTTGTGGAAGGAATTCGGCAAATCCTGTCACAAAACAGACCCTGGTTGCCGGAGGTCGTGTCCCACGTGGTGGCAACCCTGTTGGGCATTGCCTGCTGACAACCAGGTGGATTGGGATTTTCCTGCCCCCAACTCTTCTTCCTTCCCAACCCAGGCTCTCTGGTCCGTCCCAAGGTCGTCCGCAGCGTCCACTATTGCCCCGCGACCAAGAAGACCATCGAGCGCCGGTACACGGACCTGACGTCCCTGGATGCTTTCCCGTCCAGCTCTGTCTACCCTACAAAGGTGAGGTGGCCTCGTGGGAGGTGTCAGCAGGTTCCTCTGGGGAGAACATTCCTGCTCTGAGCCGAGGGTCTCAGATGCCTTTGGGCTTCCTCATCTAACGTGGCCTTGGGGTACAGAGAGGACACATCACATGTGAAGTGTGGTGGTGTGGGAAAACTGCTAGGAACAGATGACGAAGGTTTTTGCTGGTCACCAGACTCACTCGCAAATGCCAATTATGATCTTAGTTCTGCTGTAGGATGCTCAGCTGGCTTCTCGGTGGGACGTCAGCCAGTTTTGTGCCTTCTGGGACCTGCGAGCATGTCTGTGCTGCCCCGGAGAGGGTACACGGACCCTCGGGCAGAGGGGGAGTGGAGGAAGGAAAAGGATGACCTGAGTATTGTCCGCATTGCCCACGCCTTCTGCATGGGTGATGTGTTACCACCACCTGCACTAGGGACAGGGTTTGGAGGGACTTTTAATGGACCAGCAGTGCTGGCAGCGTTAGATCGGGGGAGCTGGTGAACCCCGGGCTCTGGCAGGCCTGGTAAAGCAGCCCCTTGCAGTGGTCTTCTGTGTGCTGGGTGATGCAGTCCCTTTTCCCTGTGCTCCCAAAAAACCGTTGCTAACCTTTTTACTTCCTCCTTAAGGATGAAGAGAACAACCCCCTGGAGACGGAGTTTGGCCTCTCGGTCTACAAGGACCACCAGACCATCACCATCCAGGAGATGCCTGAGAAGGCACCAGCCGGGCAGCTGCCGCGCTCGGTGGACGTCATTCTGGACGACGACCTGGTGGACAAGGTGAAGCCTGGGGACCGCATCCAGGTGGTCGGCACGTACCGCTGCCTGCCGGGAAAGAAAGGTGGTTACACCTCGGGGACGTTCAGGTGAGCATCCCTTCTTAGTAGGGTCGCGCCTCTGGAGGAGGAGATACGGGGCAGGCAGGTTGCCACCACAGAGCCGGGTGAAATGTTGGTTGAAATCACTTGGAAATGGTTTGCTCCTTAGGGTCAGTGTTGAGTTTTGAGCTCCAGCTGCCCACAGGGTGGGCTGGGTTTTCTTAAAGATGCTCCACGGATGGAGCAGTGCAGTCAGACAGAGGGATTACGGCTCTTGGAGCTTCCCATCCCTCTCCGTGACTTCCTAGAGCCAAAGATGATCCCCCGGAAGTTTCTGCTTTGTTGTTGCTGTGGCCCCCATGGGCTCGGTGAGGTTTGCAGGTGTGTGATCAGGGCTGTGTCACTTTCCCAGGACTATCCTCATTGCCTGCCACGTGAAGCAGATGAGCAAAGACGCTCGGCCTCTCTACTCCGCTACTGATGTGGCCAAGATCAAGAGGTTCAGCAAGAATCGATCCAAGGTATTTATTTGTCTTATTTCAGAGCCTGCCTTCTAGGATTTTCCACTGGCTTTCTTTGCGTTTCTGCTTAGACTTTTGCCAACTCCTGTTAGATTTTTGTTGCTGCTTCCATTGTGGTAGCAGAGCTTGCTGGCAGCTCTGCTGTGCATAGCTGTCGAGATGGAGATCCGGCGGTGTTGTGTGCGCCCTGACTCTGCTAGCTGGCTGCCAGAAAAGTTCCCCGGCAGAAGAATTCCGTCTTCCCTCGTTAAACCCAAGAACGGAATGAGATGACAGCATGGGTATCTGAAAGGAAACGCAGCAAAATTCCAGTCCGTGGGCTAAGGAGGGAATGGGGGTCAGCCCCAGCCTGGTCCTCTGTTCAGCTCTTTGCTTTATAGTGTGGAAAGGATAAAACCTTATTCTTATGGGGTTTGCTGCTTCTGGTGCTTGCTGGATGGTCTAGGGCTTCAGAGCTGCATTGATAAGCATAATTTAACAGAATAATGTTGGAATATTCTTCCAGTGTGGCTCTGTGACAGGAATAATATCTTTTTCTGTGCTGAAATGCACTTGTGAAGAATTGCTCTTATTGTTCTTATTTTGCTCTTACTGTTCTTATTTGCTACAGTCTGTCTTACGGGCTGTGCTTTACCCCTTCTGCTTTAGGATATCTTTGACCAGCTGGCGAGGTCCCTGGCGCCCAGCATCCATGGGCACGAGTTCATCAAGAAAGCCATCCTCTGCATGCTGCTGGGAGGGGTGGAGAAAATCCTGGAGAACGGGAGCCGCATCCGAGGAGACATCAACATCTTGCTGATAGGTCTGGCTGGGCAGAGGAGAGGCTGAGGTTGGTTTCATGGCATCGAGATGGTGGTTATTAGCAAATCTTCTTCTCCGTTTCAGGAGACCCTTCTGTCGCCAAGTCTCAGCTGCTGCGCTACGTGCTGAGCACCGCGCCCCGCGCCATTGCCACCACCGGCAGGGGCTCCTCCGGCGTTGGCCTGACTGCTGCCATCACCACCGACCAAGAAACCGGTAAGGAGTGGGCTGGTTCCCAGTGGGAACTGGTGGCAGGATGCTGGTTAAAACCCGGGAGGGATTCTACAAGGTCCAGGCCTGCTGTTTCACAGAATCGCAGAATCACCTAGGTTGGAAGAGACCTCCAAGATCACCCAGTCCAACCTCTGACCTAACACTAACCAGCCCTCCACTAAGCCATATCACTGAGCTCTACATCTAAACGGCTTTTCAAGACCTCCAGGGGTGGTGACTCAACCACTTCCCTGGGCAGCCCATTCCAATGCCTAACAACCCTTTCTGTAAAGAAGTTCTTCCTAATATCCAACCTAAACCTCCCCTGGCGCAGCTTTAGCCCATTCCCCCTCGTCCTGTCACCAGGCGCGTGGGAGAACAGACCAACCCCCACCTCGCTACAGCCTCCTTTAAGGTACCTATAGAGAGCGAGAAGGTCGCCCCTGAGCCTCCTCTTCTCCAGGCTGAACAATCCCAGCTCCCTCAGCTGCTCCTCGTAAGACTTGTCCTCTCTGCGGTGGCATTTGCAGGACCTGCTTTGTCTGGATGATTGAGGGCAAGGATAATGGTGTTTTTAGGGGTGTCTTCTCCACTGATAGGTGGTGGTCTCCTGTTCTACCAGGTGTACCCCCTGCGGGGCCTGGCTGACAGCCAGGAGCCTGGGGCTTTTCTTCTTCCTTGGGGGCTTGCTTCTCATCCGCGGCGTCCTGACCCCTTTTTTCTCCCCCCACCCCAAGGTGAGCGGCGCCTGGAAGCGGGGGCCATGGTGCTGGCAGACCGGGGCGTGGTGTGCATCGACGAGTTCGACAAGATGTCCGACATCGACCGCACGGCCATACACGAGGTGATGGAGCAGGGCCGCGTCACCATCGCCAAGGCCGGCATGCACGCTCGCCTCAACTCCCGCTGCAGCGTCCTGGCGGCGGCCAACCCCGTCTACGGCCGGGTGAGTGCTGGGCCCCCGCCGTGGGGAAGGCTGCTGGGGGCCCTCTTTGTGGAAGAGGCAGCTGGCGAAACCCCAAAGGTCCCCCAGGACCGGTGTTGTGGTTCTGAGTGGGACTGGGATGCTTGGGGCAGAGAACTTGTTTGCTTGGATCTCCTGGGGCTCGTGGGGTTTCTCGCCCCAGCTCAGTGCTGCCTCGGTGTCATGTGTCACCTCCAGGCTTGGTGTTTGACCTAGGATCACAAAAAATAGGGGATTTCCTTGCAAGTGAGAGCTACGCCCATCTTCCTGGATGGGGAAAAGCGGCCTTAGTGCTGCAGCAGGCTGGGGTTAGCATGATATCTTCAGTGTTCAACTGTCTGGGTTGTGGGAGTCTTGCGGATCTCCTTATTTCACCTCCTTACTTCAACCTCCTGCAGTACGACCAGTACAAGACGCCCATGGAGAACATCGGCCTGCAGGACTCCTTGCTCTCCCGCTTCGACCTGCTCTTCATCATGCTGGACCAGATGGACCCCGAGCAGGACAGGGAGATCTCGGACCACGTCCTGCGGATGCACCGCTACCGCAACCCCAACGAGCAGGACGGGGACGGTGAGTTACCCTTGGTGTCTGCGAGCCCAGGAGTTAGGGGGTTTCTCTGCCTGTGGTTGCTTCTCTCTTGCTTGGGGCAAGAAGAGACCAGACCCTTGTTCTGAGTGGGCTGTTGGTCATTTCTTTGCTGCGACCTTGAGGTAAAGAATGTCCATCGTTCCTCTAGCTGGTGCCCATCTCTGTCCTGGGCGGCGTGGCTCAGGTGACGGGGGAGCAGAGAGTTGGAGTCCTTGTGTTGAGGCACAACCCAAGCTTCTCTGGGTGGGAGCACCAGAAGAGCTGTTGGGTTGAGTCTGTCTTGAGAGGGAGATCAGAAGAGCAGCACCACGTTGCTGGAAGTCCTCGGCGAACTTTTCTTCCCCAGGCTCGTAGCTGTCCTTTCTGCGTTGTCACCTGTTGGCAGCTCTTTGGGTTCGGTGTCTGTGGTTTTGCTGAGTGCTACTAGTTAGGTGGCTTCTGGCTACGGGAAGCTAAAACTCTGGTTTTGGGAACCCTCCCCTCTCCAGCCATGCCCCTGGGCAGCGCCGTGGAGATCCTGGCTACGGATGACCCCGACTTCGCGCAGGAGGAGGAACAGGAGCTCCAAGTGTACGAGAAGCACGATGACCTCCTGCATGGCCCCAATCGCCGCAAGTGAGTCCCTGTCCCGTGCCCCCGTGGCTCTCTGGGGGTGACAAGTTGATGCCAAAACGCTATGGGTTTGGCTGGAGCAATCAGCTGGTGGCTTACTGCTGGGGACAGGGGTGCTGGAGGTGGTCCGCAGCAAGGCGTGGGGTCGGAATGATGGTGAGGCAGGTGATGGGGAACATCTGGAGCTGAATTTTCCACACGCCTGGATGCCCACGAAGGGCAGTGCCCTCCTTGGGGTGCAGCCTTGCTTCTGCACGCGCTCTTTGCTCGTCCCCTCTGCTCCCCTGAAGAACATGGGTGTGTGTGTGTGTCCCCCGCAGGGAGAAGATCGTCAGCATGGAGTTCATGAGGAAGTACATCCACGTCGCCAAGATGATTAAGCCCGTCTTGACCCAGGAGTCGGCGAACTACATAGCGGAGGAGTACTCCCGCCTGCGCAGCCAGAACCAGATGGGCTCGGACATCGCCAGGGTGAGCTCCTCCTACTCGTGCCAGGAGGAGGGAAACCTCTCCCCTTACGGGTGTTTTCCACCTCGAACCACGGAGTGGTTGAGGTTGGAAGGGGCTGGTGAAGGTCATCTGGATGCGACCATTTTGGGGTCGTAAAAGGGGTGAACCAGATGCTGCGTTAGGGGGTCACGGCCTCATGGGCTCTGCTGTCTCACCACCGCCTCTTTTTTCACCCCAGACCTCCCCGGTCACGGCCCGTACCTTGGAGACCCTGATCCGCCTCTCCACGGCCCACGCCAAGGCCAGGATGAACAAGACGGTCGATCTGCAGGACGCAGAGGCGGCTCTGGAGCTGGTGCAGTTCGCCTACTTCAAAAAGGTGGGGGAAAGCGTCCCTCAGTGGCTGTGGGATCCCGCAGGGGTCATTAGAAGGGGCAGATATGGGCGGTGAACAAGTGCAGGCCGAGCAAATGGGGCTGCTGGTGGGGTCTGGTGTCCTTCTGCCCGGTTGGAAGGGATGCGTCTTGGCATGCACTGCTGAGAGACCCCAAAAATACCTCCAGGAGGCTTTGGCGATGTGGAATAAGGCTTTGTGGGAGGTTGGTGAGCCCCAAAACTCACAGCAGGTCCGTGTGGATGGATGAAGCTCGGGAGGATGGGTCTTGTAGGGGGCAAGTTTGCATTGGGAGCAAACAGGGTGATGCTCTTGGAGAGCAGAGGGATGGGATCCTGCCCACCTTGAAAGGGGGCTGAGTCCTGCCTGTCATCCTTGTGCAGGTGCTGGAGAAAGAGAAGAAGCGCAAAAAACAGGTGGAGGATGACTCGGAGACTGAGAAGGAGGACGAGGAGACACAGCCAAAGGAGGAGGGCAGGAAGCAAAGGTAGTTACGGCAGGCCTTGGGGAAATACTCCACGTTTTGTTAAACCCAGCAGATCGTTTGGCCCAAACTTGTAATAGGGGAACCACGGGCGACAGCCCTAAAACTCAACATTTGTGACTAGGGGGTGGTGGATGAGCCCTGGGCTTACCCGCAGGCCACAACTACCCCGTGTGGTCCTGCAAGAGCTCTGGGGGGGGTCTCCTGAGCTGCGTGCTTGGGCTGGATCGCGGGTGACATCCTCTTCCCCCACCCAGGAGGAAGAAGGCACGCACGGAGGGCCAGGAAGAGTCCTATGACCCCTATGACTTCAGCGACGCTGAGCAGGAGATGCCGGAGGGTGAGTCAGTGGGGTTTCGTTGGCATGTGGTATCTCCTGGGAGTTTGGGTTCACCCACCCCATCCGAAGAGGCTGAGCACGGCCTGGTTTGGTTGCTGCAGCTCGTGCTTTGGTTCTCTGGTTGTCTGGGCACCGGGCAGGCTGAAGATAACTCTTCTTCCTCCTCCAGTCCAGGCACATACACCCAAGACGCCCGAAGCCTCGGCTTCTGGCGAAGCGAAGAAGCCAGAGCTGGCTGATCCGAGGTGAGTGGGGGCTGGAGAAGCAGCAGGAGGAGGTGTTTGTCCTGCCTGGGCCATGGGGGGATGAGCTGGTTGGGCCTTCCCTGCTTTGATACCCATAGAGCTCAGGTGTGGGAGGGTTTTTTTCCTGCAGAAAGCCGTGAGCGTGTTGTTGGGTTGCATGGTGGCGTCTTCCCAGCTGTGTGAGCCAAGCCGGGGCAGCCCGAGTTAGATTTGGAGAGGGGATTTCTGCTCAATACCTCCCGAGGTGCTGGTAATTGCAGCTCTCAACACCTTAAGGCTGCTGCCTTTTGTTTGGGATGCGAGCAGAGTCAGCTCCCTTCTTACCTGCAGTCACGAGGCTGCTGCTTAGACTCTGATGCTGCTTGGAGCTGAGCTGGTGGGTCCAAACTCTTGTCCAAAACGTTGGTTTGTATCCCGGAGAGCTGGATTTCAGCCAGAGGACTTGCACCCCAGCTGGTCTAAAGGGTGCTCTGAATGATAACACCGTGCCTCAAGTCAGACGCTGGAGCTGGATGTGGACGACTGGGTGCAGAGAGGGAGCAGGAGGGAGGCAGGGCTGGGTTAGCCCCAGGCCTGGAGCTGGTATCCATGGGCTGGAGATGTGCGGGGTGGGTGCAGCAGCTCTAGGGGCATACCCAGGTCTCTGGAGCAGACCTCTGGTGGGTGTTCCCAGCTCTAGCTTTGGTTTTCCTACTGGGTGATCTTCTGGGATGGTCGAGGGCTGCGATATCCGTGGCTGGGAAGGGAGAGGAAGGGCCTGTGTTTGGTCTCTGATGGGGATTACCTCTCACCTAGGTTGAAAGCATTCAAGGCTGCGCTCCTGGAGGTCTTCAAAGCTTCCCATGCCCAGTCCGTGGGCCTGAAGAGCGTGATGGAGTCCATCAACCGCGACAACCCCGAGCCCTTCTCGCTGCCTGAAGTGAAACTGGCGTTGGCCCACATGCAAGACGACAACCAGATCATGGTGTCCGATGACATTATCTTCTTAATTTGAGCCTCTGGGTGGAAGAACCCGACTTCTCACGGACTTTTAGCCTGAAGACTCTTCGTATTGACCTTCATCTCTCTCCTGAATGCTTCATTTGGCTGAGCTGAACTTTGGGGAGCTTGAGCCTGTGCACTTTAGTTGTTCCTCGCTGTGCGTTGCTGGCACCAAAGAAGCCAGGAAATCTGAAAGCTCTCTGACATGCCACCTCTGAGCTGCTGGAGTATTTGGAAAGAGGTTTGGTTTGGCAAGTAGCCAAAAGGAAGAACTTATGTGCACATTACTGATGGTTTTAAAGTGTTTTTAGATTTGGTCTTGGTTATGCAAGCTGGGGAGCTCAGGCTGATTTTACTCAAGGACAGTTTGGTTTGGTGCAGGGCTCCCATGGGCTTTTGCCCATGTAAATCATCCTTTTTTATATTTTTACTCTACCATGGACTTCCCAGACCGGAAGGAGCCTTTTTACCTCCTTTTTTTTTTTTATCATTTAATTAAAAAAAAGTTCCCACCCCCCCCCCTCAGTGTAACGTGCAAGCTCCCCAGTTGGTGGTAATGGTTTCAGCCTTTGAATAAAAAAAAAAAATTGGGTTTAGGAATCCAACATACAATAGCAGTGGTGGTAAGAAGCAGTATGGAAACTCACTATTAATAGTGAAGCTTTTTTCCCCCGCTTTTTTCACCCCTTTATTTCCCCAATTACGTAGCTTAGATCTGCTTCTCTCCCAAGCACAGACACCTCATGCCTGTCCTGTTGGCAGCGAGTAGCCTTGTGGAAGACAATTTCTGGCCATGCAGGAGCAAGTACACCCTGATCTGCTCCACTGCCTGGGGGTCAGCTCCATTGCTGGATTCTGCAGCCCTGCTGGGATTTTTAGCCCGGAATTGATGGGAAGGACCTGGGATGCTCTGAGCTGTCCAGCTGTGCCCCCACTGCATATGGATTAGGTCTCCAGCCCTTCTCTAGTCTGGGGTGGCTCCTGTATGAATATAAAATAGGAGGAAACCTGTACCTAAGAAAGGTCAGGGTTTTAAAAAGCACTTCTGGGGCCTAGGATCCTACATCCCCTGTATGTTGCCCAGGCTGTGTTGCTGCAACCCTTCCCGAGTCCCGTGGAAGAGAACCACAAGCTACTCAACCATGAAAGCCTTCCCTCACCCTTGGGCAATTTGTTTGTTTCATTTTCTGGGAATGTCTAGGTGACTAATTCCTGGAGATGGGATATTTCTAGAAACCAGCATGCTTTCATGGCCAGGGCTGGCTTTCAAGAAAAGCTGAACACGTGGTCAAACCTGTTTCTGTCGTCAGAGCTGTTGAAGGTTTGGGATTTTAATTTTTTTTTTTAACTTTGTCTTGGTGAATTTGATGTTAAGTTCTGGAGAAGGCCCTGAGCGCCATAGGCTTCTCCTGGTGTCTTTGCCCTTCTCAGGGCATCTGCGTGGTTAATGTGCCTTCATTTCTGTGTCAGTGACACCATAAATATCACCTTGAATAATAAAATGCATCTAGATACCATTTCTCACGTGATTTGCCATAAAAAGTCTTCAGGCTGCTGCCTGACTCTGGGTTCGGGGATGGGTTGGGGCACATTGCCCCACCACCCTGCCTCTGCAGGGACCTTGGTGGATCAGGACCTTGCAGAGCTGTCCTGGGGGTGGGTGGCTGATGAATGCAGACCCCCTCTTGCCCCTTAAACCAGGGCATTTGGCTCCTGCATGGCCAAGGCCATGCTGGCTCCATGTTGCAATTCCCTGGCCAGGAGCAATGCAGCAAATGTACCCAGACACCTTTTGCTGGAGGTAGATCTGGTTTTCTTACCGACTTGTGCATGAATGAGGATGTGCTTTCAACTGAGCACCCTCAGCAGCAGGAAACGTGCACTCCTAGATAAAAATTTGGTAAATGACGATAGAAATCTGCTGTTAGCCTTTGCCTGGTTCCACAGATCCAATCTACATGCCTCAACCCTCCAGGAAATCCCAAAAGTCAGCAATTCTGTAAGATGTCTGCTCCCTCCCAAAGCTGTCTGCTCCCTCGTGCAGGATTTGGCAGATCAGCTTTGCTGCAGTTTGAAAAAAACAGTTTAAGACCTTATTCCTAGCATGCCTCTCATTCCTTAAAAGCCACTCCTGATGTCCAGGGAATCCTACTGCTCACAAATAGCTCTGGATAAGAAGGTCTTGAGGGCTCAAGCTTTATCATAGAATCATAGAATGGCCTGGGTTGAAAAGGACCTTAAAGATCATCTTTATGCACCAGTAAGGGTGCAAATGCAATAAGGAAGGGGGATGCCTTATTGTCAATAAGGGGGAAAAAAAATTGGGGCTTATGCAAGCCCTTACCTTGTGGGCATCATGTGGGGGTATGGTACATGGTGTCCAGGTGCCCCAGGATCCACATGAGGATTATGGACCAGAAAGCCTGATGGCACAGCTGTAAGGGAAGCTCCAGTGTACAGGCTGGAGGAAAAAAAAAAAAGACAACACACACACACACTCTTAAAGACCAAAAACGAGGAAACACCAACTGGCGGTGTATTTCCACGTGTATTTTGGGGACCAAAATCCACAACTAGCACAGAAATGTGCTGGGGAAAGTGCTTTCCTTTTCCTCATTTTCTTCAAAGGGTGTCCGTTTCCACCCTTTGCAAGCATCCAGCCAGCTTTGATCTCTTTGCCAGTAATATATATATATATATCTCGCAGTGCCAGAATAAAAACAGGGAAGTGAAATGTGTGGTTTTGTCCTCCCTGCAGCATGACCAGGCAAAGGGGAAGCAGTTTTTAAGCATGTGGGAAGCTGTAGCAAAGAAAAAAAATCTACAAAGCTGGTTTTGATGTATACCAGTAGGAAAAGCTTGCTGGGTACTCTGGGGCGGCTGCTAAGCCCTTGGGGCATCCTCCGAACCTGAATCTTGAAGTCCATATGACATGAACATATGAGACATACGAGAGAACATATGACATATGAGAAACATATGACACTAGAGTAAGAGTCCTGCTTTTTTCAGACCTTGAATAATAGATGGGACCAAACACAGGACAAAAAGGCTGGGCTAGTCCCCTGACTGATGAATTTCTCTGAGTTGAGCAATGCCTGATGCAGTTATCTCCTTCCTTTTTGCCTGTGATGATCACCAGGTTGTTCAACACAAGAGGATCCTCAGAGCCTGAAACGTGAGCCTCTTCCGGCTCAAGTGAAAGGGCAGCTACAAAGCCGTGTGTTTCCATGTCTGTGTGACATCAAAAACCATTCACTGCACCGACACCACCATTTCCCCGACTGGGAACCACAAATAACCTGCATGCTCTGAAAAAAATAAAAATCCAGAATTTTGGAAACTTAACCTGACAAATGCAGCTTCCTACAAGCCGTGGAGGTGTCCCCATATTATCTGGGAAGGGAGAGATTGGGCCTGAGATGAAGCTGTTGGTGTTTAGCTGTGTAATCTTTCTAGTATAAGCTATCACACTTGATTAAAACACAATCTGTGCAGCCTTTGCACTGTACACAAATTCCCTGTGACACAACGGAGGGTTACAACACCCACCCAGCTTTTCTCTCCTGGAAAATTGCCTCAGCGCTCGTAAAATGTTCCCTGGTGATTTCTGCTGCGCCTATGTTGCCTTGTTGCAGGCCTGGGTTTACGTTCATCTCTTTCCTATCCCCCCACTACTCCCCTGAAGTTTGTAGGCTGTTCCTCCTTGTGGGTCACGGCAGAGAGTATGTGGTGAAAGTGGTTTTTCAGAGCCACCTCCCCTTCTCCATCCCCTACGGCCTTCGTGTTCCCTGTCCCTGCAGATGGAGAAATATTGTATTTCCCAGGACAAGGCACCAGGGGGAGCTCCAGGGTAGGCAAACCTCAGGTTTATTTTCCCATCCTACGGCCTACGACGGTTAGGAGTAGTCAGCTCCCTCCCCGTGCAGGCCCTTTGCAGTTGATCAGGACCCTGGGGAAGGGTCTTTGCTGACAAGGGGAGGGGAAACCCTGGAGGAAAGCTGCTGGGGCTGGTGGATGGTTATAGATCGTGGGCTGGTCGGTGGGGCCTGGGGGATGAGCAGGGAGCTGGCTGCTGGCCTCCAGGCCTTCCAGCATCCCCACTCCGAAGAGCGGGTGTAAATCCCAGCCACACGCATGAGGAGAGATGAGTTTGTGCCAGAAGGGTCTGTAACTCAGCAGCTGAGGGAACGGAAGGCAGCTGCAAGCTAGAATCACAGAATCATTAGGGTTGGAAAAGCCCTCCAAGATCACCTGGTCCAACCAGCCCCCTACCCCCAATGTCACCCACTAAACCGTGTCCCTAAGCACCACGTCCAACCTCTCCTTGAACACCCCCAGGGACAGTGACTCCACCAGCTGACTTGCGGAAAACGGACTCCACAATCAGTAAGATTGTAAAGTAGGTATGTTTATTCAGTGCTGGGCAGCACGGGGGGTAGTCCCACCAAAGTCGTGCGCGCCTGACGCGGCAACTTGCCTTGGTTATATGCAGTAAAGAGTTACATATGCATGAAGTTTCACAATACGCCTCTACATATTCATAACCTGCCCCCGCTTCATATTAAAATTGGTTCCAAGGAGTCATTTCCATAAACTCCTCCCATCTGCGCTTGCGCAGTGTATTCTGGTGGTTGTCGTCGGGGGTCGTGGCGATGAAGATTGATGACTCTTCCTCGTCACCGCTAGTTGACCTCTTGTCTTTGCACAGACTCAGTTGCTCCTTGGCTCTTGTCCATCTGCAGGACCAGTTTCTACCATTATCTTAAGATAGGCTCACTCTCTTATCAGGAGACTGACCTTGGTAAGGGGCCCAAGGCTTCTTGCTTTAGTTAATTTGCACAATGCACCATAGTTAGCAAAGACACTAAGTAGCATCCTAGTTTAATGCCGTCAGTGCTCTATCCCTACTTGATAAGGGTCTCCTAACTCCCTCTCTCACACCTCCCTGGGCAACCCGTCCCAATGCCTGACTGCTCTTTCTCAGAAGAAATGTCTCCTCATTTCCAACCTAAACCTCCCCTGGCACAACTTGAGGCCATTCCCTTTAGTCCTATCACTAGTTACCTCTGAGAAGAGGCCAATCCCCAGCTCCCCACACCCTCCTTTCAGGCAGTTGCAGAGAGCAATAAGGTCTGCCCTCAGCCTCCTCTGCTCCAGACTAAACACCCCCAGTGCCCTCAGCTGCTCCTCACAGGACTTGTGCTCCAGGCCCTTCACCAGCTTCGTAGCCCTTCTCTGGACACACTCCAGGGCCTTGGTGTCCTTCTTGCTCTGAGGGACCTTGCAAGGGGAAGAGGCCATGTAGGCAGAGGCACTGCGAAGGCTGGGAATGCCTAAAATGTGGCTTCATTTTAGCCACCCTTTGGCCCATGTGGGCTGAGGTCAGACCAAGAAATACACCCTCATGTGCTCTCTGCAGGGCTGTGCTTTGGGTAAACGAACGTGTAGTTTCCCTGCCAAAGGAAGTTTGGCCTTCCTAGACCTTATCTAAGAGTTCCTATGAGGGCCTGTGAATTATGGTGGCAGTAGGCAGAAGAGTGGTAGGAGGGAGTAGGAGGGAAAGGAAGAACATCAGCTTTCTGTCCACATTAAGAAAATTGTCTTGGCAGTGAATGGTCAACTAACACCATTAATGGAAGACCTGGACTTACAAGCTCCAAAACAGAGAAGTTCTTGGAGAGCACCTCCCTGCAAGCAGCCTGCGTCTGCTGTTACAGGAGAGGTCATCCAGTTCTTGGATGCTCATCTACGTGGGGACTGAAGCTCTATCTGCACTAATAAAACTCACGGTGTCAGGGCACAGACTTGGGCACTGTACCTCCTCTGTCTCTGTTATTGTTTTGGTCCTTGGCACAGTTTTGATGGGGTTAATTAGCCTTGTCCCAAACAAGTTTTGGCCATGGTTCAGGAGTCTGCACAGACCAAAGAGCAGTTTTGTCGTAACCACATTTTGGAGGCTGGGAGCTTTTGTCCCTGTAGGGACATGGACAGTTATAAAGATTTTTGTCATTCTTCTTGACATCCTGAAAGTAGTGGCATCATGGTGCCAATGCAGGGGTGTTTTGCTGGCTTTCCAGACAAGATGATCTTTTAGGAGGCTTTTTGACTAAGTCACTGAGAGCTCAGGACTGGGTGGATTGTGACTACCCCAAACTCTGTTGTGTATCAGATACAAACTGCCCAGCAAGTCCCTGGAATCTGTTAGAGCTTTTTTGTTTGTTTGTTTGTTTTCGTAAAAGAGAAAGAGCGAGGAGATTTCATTTGTAGGCTTCATTCTTGCTGATGTAGAAGAACCCTTTGAAAATTCCGGAGTGGATGAAAATGATGATAGAGTTTGTGATACTTAGAAAGAAAAGGATGGAGACCATAGAATAAAGACTGCAATTTTGAAGAAACCTAGTTGAGCGATATTAGGAGTTCAATAGGCAAGATCCCACAAGAAGACATCCTGAAAGAAAAAAATATATGTGTATATATATCTATATCTTGAAGGAACACTATTAAATGCAAGCCAGGTAAAGAAAATTTTGGATTCCTATAGGTCATGATTATATCCTATGTAGATGTAACTAAGTCTGAGCATCTGCAGGCATTACAATTAATTGGGATTATGATTGATAGAGATTAGCTGTGGTTTAAATGCATCTGTTCCTCTCCTTTGGGTTTAGAGTAAGCCTAAATTGTCAAGCTCAGCTCCACATTTTAGATGACTGATGTCAGTTGAACTGAATGAGTATACTGGATTCAGTTAGGGAAATGTTGGAGGACAGGTGAAGAAAACTGGAAAGAATTTAAAAAAAATGTGGTTTAAAAAAATGGAGAAAACAGGGAATACTACAGTTTCCAGACAGCTGCAGGGACAGATAATAAAGCAAAAGTTGTATGCAATAAAGAGATAACAAAACTATACAGCAAATCATACCCCAGTGCTGTTCAGTGGCTGGTTATGGGACTTGTGGTTAGGAGACGAACCACAGGTGTGTTTTATAGTGGTGTTATTAAGCCTTTTGATAAATTTGCGCATCACTTTCTCATAAGCATGCTAAAAAAAAGTGTTCTAGAAGTGAAGTTACAAGTTGGTGGGCTAATACCTGCTTGGAAAAACCCTACTTGGAGTGTAGTTGTCATATGGGAGGATGAACAGAGCAGGACTCCCCCAGGGGTTTGACCTCGAAGCAGTACTAGTCACTGCTTTGATTAGCAGGCTGGGCATGGGAAAATAATATCTTCCTGCTAATAGCAGCAGGTGATGGCTGATTGAGAAGGGCCATGAACATCCAAAAGACACAGATAGAATTGAGGAAATATGAAATGTATAACACCCGGTTCAGTCAAGATGTGTACAGACTTCTGAACTGAAGGAGGAAAAATCAACTGCTTTAGTCAGAGACAGGAGGCTGGTGGGGAGAGAATAATCCTTTAGGAAGAGACTTGGCATTGACCAAGTGGACCACAATCTTAACTTGAGCCAACAATGTCATGCTTCTGTCAGGACCCCCATATGATGTTTAAAATGCTGTCTAAAAGCCAAAAGACGTGGTTGTTTCAGAGAAAATAGAAATAAGCTTTGACATTTTTATTTATTTATTTATTTTTTCCCCTTGGCCACACACAGAGGAGAACAGTGAGCTGAACTGTACCATGCAGATCTCCAGGAGCAAGTTAGACAGTCACCGATCAGGCCTGATGCAGGTAGAGGTGCTGCTATGCTGAGCAAGAGGTGGCAGATGCACTAAGCTCCTTTTCATGATCCTTTCCAGCCCAATTCTCTGCAGAAGCCTATGAGGTTTCTGTAACCACCTCCTTTGGCTGTGGGATGCCATCGCAGAATACTGCATGCTAAGAAGCACTTGGACCCAAACTTTCCAAGGGATCTGGAAGCACAGGAGGCCAGCTACCTCCACGTCTCTGGGGTCTGACCTAGGGAAGACCTACCAGACAGCAGTGTGCAGAGTACAAATGCAAATGCAACCTACATTATCTAAGGAAGAGCCTGTATGTGAGCAAGAGGTTGCTGGGCTTTCCCCAGAGCAGCCCTGATAACGTGCTGACTGAATCTTACCTCGGTGGGAAAAAATCAGATTACAAAGCTGGTCGCGTCAGCGGGACCAAGGGCAGCACCTGACCTTTTCAGCTTAATTCTGCGAAATAGATAAGAGCATAACCTTCAGCTTCCATTGGGAAATGGGGAGCGTGCAATTTCTAGAGGGTCATCATGATTCTTACAAGAGAAGATCGCAAATAATAAGGGTTCAGGGCCAGTGATTCCAACCTGAGCCACCGAGGCATTTGGTCTCATGCAGTGCTTGCTGTCTCCTCTCAAGTGTGGCTCTAACAATTCCCCTGGTCTCATCCCTGCTGGATGGAAGAATGGGAATCCCAGTTCTGGCCCTGCCCCATGTCTTGGGTTGGGTGATGTGGTACAGAGTGCCTGTGTCCCCTAGCATCCCTTTGTCTTACACTTCGTAAATCCTCAGTCACCCCACTGTCAGCAGGATTATTGCTGCTAGAAACTGAATGTCCTGCTTGCCTGCTGAAGGACAGGTGAGCGCCCACAGTGCAGAATTAGGGCTGAAATCCCTGAGCTGGTGCGAGCAGCACCAGTTAATCCCTGCCTCCTACTGAACCCACAGCCCTGGCCAAGGCGTGAAGCGAAGCCGGGCGTGAAAGCCAAAAGTGAGGTTGACAATGCCCGTAGAGGGAGCTTGGTGGTGCCATCAGTCCCCAGCGAGGGCTGCGATGACACAGGGCTGTGGTTGCTGTCGTGCTGGGGCAGTACATACCGATGGCCCCATTCAGAGATATTTTTTGCTGCCGGCATCTGTGGCACGCTCGGTCAACCACACTTGCTCTTTCCAATCCACGGCTCCGGGCTGCGGTCGGCAGCTTGGTCACGCACCTTTTTGGTGTGATAAAGCACTGTCAGCAAACCCAGCCAGGGTAGCACGGGTGAGTGCCGTCAGCTTTCTGAAGCAGAACATAGGTGACTTCATGGTGTCACACGCAATGAAGGGAAAAACCAGGGGTGGGCAGTGAGGCTAGAGTACGAGCTGGAGGTAGGAGCCTTGCCCTGGGCTTGTGCTTCAGCTGACCTGCTGAGCTCAGCTCTGAAATATTGGATTTAGTTTTGGGATCTAGAGGGGGTCACTATTTCAGCCCCATTATCTCATTTTCTGCCATTTCTTCTGTTCTGGGTTACGGAAGGTCCTCTGATGTGCTTCAGCTGAGCTGGCTGGGGCATCTGCCCCCAACACTGCCCCCTCTCATAGCAGGAATCACAGGGGCTTGCTTAGGTGTCAACACCAACTCTGAGTCAACTGGACCCCATCCATGGGACGAGGTGGTGGTGGGACAGAGAGTAGCAGAGTAGCAATACCTCCTGAAAAATCCTATAAATTTATTAGGATTCCAGCCACACCTTGTCTCCCCAGTCACAGAATCACAGAATCACTAAGGTTGGAAAAGCCCTCCAAGATCCTCTGGTCCAGCCATCCCCCTACCACCAATGTCACCCACTAAACCACGTCCCTAAGCACCACGTCCAACCTTTCCTTGAACACCCCCAGGGACGGTGACTCCACCACCTCCCTGGGCAACCCGTCCCAATGCCTGGCTGCTCTTTCTGAGAAGAAATGTCTCCCTGTTTCCAACTTGAACCTCCCCTGGTGCAACTTGAGGCCATTCCCTCTAGTCGGTCCATCCTGCATGGTAGGGATGGACTTCCAAAGCAGAAAATGCTCATGTCATTGACTCCTGACTACCAGATGTGAATATCTGCAGAGAAGCAGCTGGGAAATGTCACTTGCTTTGCCTGGTAGGAAAGTCAGTGGAACGGTCAGAGGTTGTTCCTCTAGGTGTAAAGGCATTTGAGTACTTTTAGTTTCTGCCCCCTTGGTCCACATCTCCTTGGAGGAGATACAAGTGCCTCACGTGAGTTGTGGAGGCTTAAATTTGAAATGTCCAGAGGAACTTAAACGGATGTGGCATCCAAACCCAATCTGAAAAAAAGCCACCACATATGCTTGCAGCATTATGAAAACCTTCACCTACATGTGTCATGAATCCCACAGTGCAAACGTGTTGTTTTTTTAACGTAACTCAAGTGTACAAGAGTTCTTGTACATAAAATTAAAAATCTCTCTTTGATTTCCAAGTCTTCGTCCCTATCCCTGTTCCAAGCCCTTGAAACACAGGAGTGAATAGCTTTTTGTAATAATGATTTTAAGATAAATTTTTCCTTCCTTGTAATGTTCCGTATTAGGTGACCTCTTTTTGATCAAATTTTCAGCGACCTTCAGCTGAAGGTAAGCTCAGTCATAGGAAATACCTTGTCAAAGAGGGAATCCTTGCTGAAGGTGTAAGCTGCTGAAGACAGAAGATGTGAGTGGAAAGTGGTGGTCAGGGCTAATAAGCCAGCATTTGGCATGATCATGTCACTGCTTCATCACACGTAGCAATTTCCACTTAGCCCTGTACCTGCCAAATCCAACCCATTCTCATGGCAATGCCCTTTTCCCTTCGTTGCAAGCAATCAGTGAGGGGAAAAAGGGGGTTCCAAGCTCAGCTACGGAAGTGGGTTTCTGGTAATTTTACCTTCTTCTGGTCTTCCATGCTCCACATCTCAGTAGATGCATCATGGATATATAGATATGAACAGTCAAAATAGGAATGTGTGTCATGAAATTAAAAGTTAAGTGAACTTAATAACCTGAAATACAAAAAATTTACTTGAGATGAGTTGCTGGTCTCTGAACTGACATTAAATCAGACCACAAAATCATAACAACATCCTGCAATGACATAAAACATCAGCCGATGAAGATTTCTGCCAGTATTATTCAAGTGAGGTGATTGAGCAGGGACCTGATTAGTTCCTTTTGGCTTAAAAGTGCAATGAATCTCTAAGAGGCTCCTGATTTTCTCCAGGTTCTGGAGGACTGAAGATGAATTTGAGTGAAAAGTCCTCTTTTTTCTGCTTGGTTACATGGCTTCAGGAGAGGCTTTTCTCAGGGCATTCCTCCACAGAGATTTTGATCAGACTAGTTTCATGGACTTTTTTGGCCATAAAAATAGCTTTAATTCCAAAATTGCACCATGCACCTGAGAGCTGAGGATGCTTCTGGGGAAACAGCATGTGCACTGGCCTTTCCCCTCCAGTTTGTGGCTGATCTCTGGTGACTCATGGCCAAGAGGGTCCTTTCTCCTGCTTTAAACAGAGGAAAAAAAAAAAAAAGAAAATGTTCACAAATACTTTATATTTCCTTTAGACCCCCTGTTGCCCAGAGGAGGCCTAGACAAAAGACAGTGCAGCAGGGCCATGGAGATGGCCTACCACGCATGTCCAAGAAGTCGACCCAGGAGAAAAGCTGCTCCAGGGTCTATGCAGAAGGCAAGGTCAGAGCTGGGACTGGAGACCAACACTGCTACAGTATAATTCAGGCAAGGACAGCGGGCCCAAAGCTGAGCTAAAATGGGGCTCCTGTGGAGGGAGGCCCAAGGCGAGGCTGGTTGTGACCAGTAAGGTCTCTTAGTGCCCAAAGGGCCCTGACAGGGTGTGCATGGGTTTTCTAACTGTAGAATGTGTCAACATGGGATCTCAGACAGGAATGGGGAAAGCCTCCCAGCTCCTTGCAACCCGCGGCCCACCGGGAGGACTTCCCATGGGCATCTACTTTTCCCGTGCCCATCCACTTCAGTACATAGGAATCCCCTAGACAACGTAGGGGTGGATTGTGTAACTGAAGCAAAAGGAGGTTAAAGCATGAAATCCCATGTCCTGTCCTCATTTTGAAACCCTGGTTGGCTGCCTGACTTTGCAGCTTTCTGATCTCTGTCATTTGATCTGTGTGAGGCACGTGGACCTGTCTCCTCAGATGAGTTTGTGGTGAGAGAACATTAATATTAGAAAGCGGGGAAGGGAAAAAAAAAAGCTGTCTGATCATTTTTTTTTCTTCTCTCTTTTTTTTTCCCTTATCACTTTATCTGTCTGAACAAACTGTGTTAGTTGACTTGGGATCCTGATGACGTGGTACCTGCCCTCCCATTTCTGGGGGTAGACGGAAGGAAGTGGGCTAGATAAATTAAATACCAACTCCTAACCTTGGGTCAGGTAAGCCGGCTTTATGCAATGGAAAAGGTTGTAGTGGTTGAACTGCACTATAAAAAGGGCACCACGACTGGCTTTGAGGCACATGCAGGCTGAAAGAGGTCTCAGAGAAGAAGAACCTGCGTGCTCTGTCACCGTGTGCGCTCGCCTACAGCAGAAGAGAGGTTGCAATGGCTTTTGCTAGCTACGCTGCAGTGGTAAGTCCTTATATCCGGTGTAAGTGCTCAGATATCCTATTAGCTGGAAGACAAAAGCTGAATGCAGATCCCATGATGTAGGAGCAACTCTTGTTGGTCTTAGTGAGAACTGAATGGGTTGTGAGGTGTCTGATACAGCTTTCTGACCTAAGCTTTTGCAAGTAGATTTGGTTCTTGACTGCCGAGGCAAGCTGTGTCCAAGATGTGACCAGCCTGGCTGGGGAGGCAGCGGGCTGTTATTTATCTGTAAGGGCATCATATGCGACTGGGAGAGACAGGCCTTTTCTTAGTGAACTTGCTATCAAAATTGTTGAAAGTTGAGAAGAGAAAAGGAGGAGGCACTGTGAAGTGAATGCCTTTGTGCTTAAATTCCAGCCTGGGTAGTATTTTGCAGCACTGTCAACTCTTCGGATATTCTTAAAAAAATTACATTTATCTTTTTTTTTTTTTTTTTTTTTCTTCTTTCCTGAAACCCTTGCTCCTGGAAATGGACCGAGAATATCAGATTTCTTTGAAAAAAGCATTATTTCCAGCAAGTGGGTTCTAGGTGGCCAACTTTTCCTGGCCTAGGAAAGCATAAGGTTTACCTGGAGGTCTAAGCTTAGGGATGGGGTCAAGTGAGTCCTTACCCCACCTTGTAGACCAAAAGACATCGCTGTTTGTCTCTGGAGGAGGAGGATGCTCACTGGAGAGATGCTTTTATTGGTGCAGTGCCAACTATGAGTCAGCATTTGAATCAGAATTTAGCCTCTGTTACGATGAGTATTGTTCACATACTTGCACTGTTTTTTCATGCTCACCCAAATGAAAGTATGATCAGCCACTGCCCGTTGATGGTCCAGTCTAGTCAAGCCATGCTTCCTCATGCTCTCTCCCAGCTGAGCAGAGACAATGATACCTGTTTCTCCTCCAGTTCAGGTCACTCCTTTTGGTGCTGGTTCTAGCACTCACCGTAAGGAGCTCGCCTCACGGGAGGGTAGCTCATCCTCGACCCAACAAGCACAGTGGCTCTGAGAGGCTTAATGAAGACTGCCAGAAGGATCCCAAATTCCCTACAACGGTGAAAGTTGACATTCGCATCAGCCGTTCAGATTCTGCCTTTAAGATAATCCATGATGTCAGGAACCGGTCTCTCGCTCCCTGGGATTACAGGTAACTCTTTAGATAGTATCTAAAATGCAACAGCTGTGCTACACAGCTGTCTTTTGTGGTAAAAAATGGCTTGTTCTTAGTATATGCCTGGAGTCTTGTGAATATCACAAGCTCTTCTTGACACACACATTCATTTTGGTGTTGGGTGGAGTTTCTTCACAATAAACTGCAGTGCAAAGGGACATAATTGGAATGGTTTCTAATCGCCAGTCTTTGTCAAGGAAAAGAAGAATGTCGGTACATTGTAATTTTACATTTTCCTGACTGAAACAAATTTTTGAATGCCGAAATTAAAACAAATGAATATGAATGGTCCAGTTGCTATCAGTTCCATATTTCAATCAGCTCCACTCCATTCATATACTAAAAAGATATGGCAATATTAGTTACCAAAATTGATTCCACTCATAGATAATAGTTCTAAAAATGTTAAGGAGACTGAAATTCTTTTGTCATGTTTCATAATGAAGATATATAGGTAAATGGTACAGTGCTTTCATGGAGGTAAAAAAGATCCTACCAAAACACGTGCACAGGCAAATAGCAAACACATAAAACCCTTTTGTGTCCCTGTCCCCAGGCTCGACGAGGACCCCAACCGCTTCCCCCAGGTGATCGCTGATGCCAAGTGCCGCCTCTCCGGCTGTGTGAACACACTGGGACAGGAGGACCACAGCCTCAACTCCGTCCCCATCAAACAGGAGATTCTCGTCCTCCGCCGGGAGCATCAGGGCTGCCCGCCAACCTACCGCCTGGAGAAGAAACTCATCACGGTGGGATGCACGTGTGCTGCTCCGGTCGTCCGCTACCAGTCCTAGGAGGAATTAGCAGTGGGTGCAGCACTGGGAAGAAGAGGTCTCTCCTATGAACACCTTGCAGGAGGAATCCCAGGTACCCA